>NW_010424885.1:24742-25846 GCF_000710305.1 Buceros rhinoceros silvestris
CTCTGCTGGTGGTGGCATGTGCCTCCGGTGGGGTCTCCCAAGCCAGACAGGTCTCAACTGAAGGGTCACACAAAGTGCGTCCACGGGCAGGATGGGCTCACTAGCCTTCGGGCAGCCATCCTAGGAGAAGGACAACTCTGACTCCAAACCCAGGCAGATGGAGCTCGTTTAGCCCTGTAAGGCATCCATCATCTAAGAGAAGGACACTCTAACTAAACCTACGACCCGAGGACTTCGCTGTCACCATCCAAGCTCACCAGGCCCTGGCAGAAGAACCTCAGGTGTAAAGGGTGGAGCCAGTTCCACACACGCTGGTGCCTCACCTAAAAAATCCACCACACTGGCCCGAAGGGTGCACTCATCGCTTGCAGTGAGCGTGGGAAAAGCCCTTCCCAGATCTTCATTCACGAAGCCAAGCCATGATGACCTTGAGCTGATTTGTTTCATAACTTTTCAGCTTAGAGAATGTTTTGCGCCTCTGTATACAGCCATGAAGATCTGACTCCGTAGGGCTGAAAGCTGTTCTGCAAGATCCTATCACAGTCTATCAAAGCCTTTTGAAAACCAAAGAAGCAAGAGGAGTGTATTCCTTTATACACTCCACTACAATTGCTAGGACACCTATCTAGTCCATCCACAGTGCTGAGAGCCTAGCCTGTCCCATGTTTCGCATCCAATGTCACTTTAGCTCTCTTACTCTGCAGAACCCACAACATCTCCCCAGCTGCAGTACTCAGCAGGATCACCTTGTTGGAGCAGTTTAATAAAACCCCAACATTTCCAGTACTGAGGAAAAAACTTTTTCCCAAGCTTCACTGCACAACTCCTTCAATGTCATTAAACACATACTGTCAGGTGCCACCAGTTTTTCTGACAGGTTTTCATCTACTCCATCTCTCAGAAGTTTTTCAGTGGCCTCGTGCAGCTTGCGTTTATGCCAGGCTCAGGATTTCTAGCTTTCATTACTGCTTGGCATGAGGGCTGTCTAGCGTAGTTAAAGATTTCTTTGAAGTGATCTGCACATCTTCTTTCCCTTCCGTATTAGCTGTGAATATTTCTTCCTTTTTTCCTTTGTTTGGCACACTTCCTCCATTTACTCTCCTG
>NW_010424885.1:25927-40439 GCF_000710305.1 Buceros rhinoceros silvestris
GCTGAAATGCTTTGTCTTTTCCCATTATAGCAGTGGCATCTGCTTTCTGTCACATTTTTAATCGCCTTCTGTCTTTCCCAACAATGCTTTTCACTAGTGATTCAGCTCCTGCTACTTCTTCCGTGCCTTCTTTCAAGTTTTTTTATTCTTATTGTTTTGGAGTTCTCCCTTCTCTCAGCAAAGGGCCACATTTTCTGCCTGTGATTTTTCCCAATCATGACTCTTGCAGTTTAGTAACATTGCTGCTGAGCTAGTCTTGGGGCTGCTGAGTCACTTTCACCAGTGTCTGACAAAGCCTCAAACGAATTCCTCAGCACTGATCTGAACTTTCTCGTAGTATCTTTCTGCAGTTCCATTTTGTATTGTTTGTCAATCCTGACTACCGCTTGCAGTTGCACCAACTTGCAGTTTCATTTATAGGCTGGAAATGCCAAGATTTTGTTCAGCGGCACCAGTGATAGTTTGGAGTAACTGTGTCTTGGACAAATTAGTTGAATTTTATTTTGCCACCTATCAAATGCGCAAGTCTGTATGAGTAACTACAATGCTTTCAAGAAGAGGCACGAAACTTAACTTAATGCCAAGAAAACAAAATAATAGCTTTCTGATTCTGACTTTAGTGTCCTACTTCAGGTCATGCCCTGTGCTGCATTTTTAAGAAGGAGAACAGCTGAGAATGTTCCTTTCTGGTCTATCCTCCCAGTTTCCAACAATAAAAATTATGGACTTACTGCACCAGAAAACTCACAGAAACCACTGTGTTTAATCAGCCCATAACGGAAATGGTCTTCATGATTGCTTCTAGATTCTATCTGAATTTATTTGTACTTTAGGATCCATTACATTCTTTGCCAATGAGTGACATAAAGCAACTAAAAGTTGTGTAAAACAGCTGCTTCTTTTCGGGTTTTTTTGGTTTTGGTTTTTTTTTTTTTTAACCACTGGAGAGATCCTTGAACATCCTCTACTCATCTCTTAAGAGGAACCATAAATATCTGTCCACATGTCAACATCTTCCTGTCTTACACAATTTTATACCATATTTCCTGCGTTGTCTTTTTCTCTGTCATCTCTTGGTTACCTACTAGAAGTGTAGCTCACCTAGCCTCTTGAGATCATAATTCTTAAGAGCTTTTGGTGGCAGACCTTGGAAAAAGTACTCTCATATCCACATGCTCATAATCCACCTTCACCGAGCTATAAATGCATCTGTAGGGCATCACATCCTCACAAAAGACCACTTCCCACACTTATCAATGAAACCAGTATTACTATTTCTATGAATCTGCAAGCGTGTGACTTGAACCTACTGATCCTTAGCACTCTTGTCACCATTACAGAAAGTCTTTATAAATGTAGATGTCACATTTCCTATCTTCCATTTCTCCTCTACTGCTATTAATGTAAGCAGTAGCTTACTCCATAGTAAATAATTCACTAGTTTTGTTAGAGGAGTTCTTTCAGAAGTCTGAAGAGGACTCTATACAAACGTGCAGAAGTTCTAGAAGAAGGGATTTAAAATCTGAGGGACTTCTGAAGGATGCCTGGCTTGCTATAGGCTTTGCAAATTTATTACCATTCATTTTGTCATGATCTTCAACTCATGGAACCACTTTGATACCTGATATTTGATAACCTGGTATTTACCAGGTTTCCCTGTAGATCACTATTATTACACCCTAGGTCAGTAATAAAGATCATGTCAAAGTGAAAGTCATATTGTTACATTCTGTCACCAACACTTTGGCAGTAATTGTTCAAAACACCTCTGATCTCATTGCTATGTTCTTTAGAAGGGAGCAGATGATCTTTTACCAATGGCTGATCTTTTAGTAATGGGTTAGCATATATTCTACACTGTTGATGCAACTAAACAGATTAGTGACTCTTCCACAGCAGTTTCCGTTGTAAATACTGCTTAGTCATATTCGTAACCGCTATGATCTAAATGAGATGTTTCTTTTCTTCTCTACAGTACTTCTGATCTGCATCTGCTCATCATACATACCAGTATGTTGATTTTTTTTGAGATTAAGCTTGTCACCTGCAACACGATCTAAAGGGTCCTTACGGACCTTTATCATTCCTTGTCTGAATTACTATACTCACAATATCACAGTCAAGGTGCCAGGGGAGTTTCTTCCCAAGGAGCTTTTTGTTGGCAGATCTTAGCTTTTCAGGACCCCAGATTTTAGAAGTTGGCATTTAGCGGGAGCCTCAATAAAGTACAAGCACTAAGCAGTGTTTTGCACAATCACTTTTACCTAAGTGGTAACCTGATCCCATTTGCCTTCCCATTTTACTAAGCTCATTTTACGGATCAACAACTGTACTGAAATGCCACATATACACTCTTCATTCTTGTCACTACGGAGGCCTTAGTTTAGCATTCTTTATTATTAATCCCCATTTTTTGCTCTTTTAAAGACTTTGAAGATTTTTTTCTTGATATGGTAGCAGTACACAGTTCTTTCTGTTAAAACGCTATATTAAAAAATCATTTTTTGTAACTATTTGAATATTGTAGTGACATATGTTGGTGAGAATCTGAAAAATGCTTTTCTCTGACACCCACCCAGCACAACTGAAACGAGCAGTTTAACACAGTAGCTTTTAAGGTTTGTTCCACTAACAGTTGGAAATTCTCAAAATGCAGGTATTTTGTATTTAAATACCTGTTCTTTCATTTTTTATTATTACACACACACACACCCCTTGGCAGAGAGTGCAGTCAGTTAGTAGTTTTCCTCCTAACTCCAAATTACTGTCATTATTCAATGTAACCAGCAGTATACATTCATTGTTCTCGGATTATTTGCCCTTCATACACCTTCTTGGTTCATGGTAATCACACAAGACCTTTTCCCATTTAAAATCATGCTGTACCAACAAGATAAAGAACATAAAAGGAATCCAAAGAAAACCTCAGCTGAATGACACGAAAGGCAATGGAACATCTACTTTTCAGTTTCTAATCCTTGAAAACATTGATCATACAGGAAAGGATTGTTAATCACCGTATTACTTTTTTTGTCTCATTTTTCTTCCCCTTTTTCCGGTGAGATACACATTTAGAGCAAAGTCAACTCTTTTCATGACTATCAGGTTTTGTGAAATACGAGATTTCTGCCCTATGTTTAATAAAGATTATATTTTTTTACTGTAGTGGATACATATATAAGAATATATGTAACTATACACGTGCAAGAGCATATGCAATTTTACTCATTTCCGATTCCAATTTATGAGAAAATACAGAAATTTATTTTAAATCAAGCAATATTTCAGAGTGAAAAAAAGCCAAATTTGCAATAGCTGCATATGAAATAATCTACTCTTTCACTTTGTAGGTCTAGAGAGTAAAGTTTTTACTCACAAGGAAAGCTTCTTTCATCATGTTGTCTACGACATTGAAAGTGAGTCCATCCAGACTAAAACCTCACAAAATTGGAATGAAGTTCCTTTGCTAAGTTAATGTTAAGAAACTAAATAGATGCCTACAACAGACCTTTCACAATGAAAAATTTTATAAATACAATTAAGTCTGCAATTGGTATCATTTTATGCAATATCATTAAATACAAAAACTGTCAGAAATAGAAGAAGAAGGGAAAAAAAAAGGGTTACTGCTTGTTTTGTGATTTCCTGCCAGGATATTAAAGTCTTTCAAAATGAGCCATCTTTTGTAACACAGACACTGTAGGATTAGGAAGTCTGTGGGATCAAGTGTTCCAAAAACCAAAATGGAAATGCTTATCTAGTTATGGAAAGTGGATGAAGCTATTAATTTCAACAATGTACCATACTGTGTGCACACCTACATCTCCCAAATGCAGGTAGTGAATAAGTGCCAGCTTCAATTAATATTTTTTTAGTAAATTGGAAGTTTCAGAAAATATTCTGCATTTACAGAGGTAACAGTGAGATTCCACAAGATCTTACATGTTAGAAAGATTTTGAGTGAGATAAAAGAAGCAAGTTCGTTAAGTTAGTAACTTAAAACGTAACTACAGGCTGCACCAGCAATTTACAGACACCCCTTAATATATTCATACTTCAGAGAAAAAAAAATTCACCATAGAATCAAGTTTAAACTCTCTAGGAACTAGAATTATTTAGAAAGATTTCTCTTTCGTGTAATTATTGTCCAGCTAGTTTGTCAAATATATTGAAACCAAACATCAGCCCCAGCAGTGGTGAAACAGAGGCTCTCAAGATTCCAAGACTATATATACCAATATGCCTCCTTAGATACCCGTGTATTTGGCCTGATCTTCCAAAATTACTTCAACCATAATAGGTTTCTTTGAGTTCTACAGACCATCTATAAATGTAAGCAGATTTCACTGGGAGACACAGATTGCTCAGGATTTTTTCAAAAACTACTTAAACAATATAGGTATGTCCACACCTGAAGTAAAGCATTCCTGACTGGAAATCCCATCGTCTCCTTGAGTTGAGCTCCTTACCTGAGAAACGGACTGTCAAAACAAGAAGCTATACACCTAACATAAATGAGTCTGTACCATACAATGAGCAGGAATATCAAAGTAAAACATGTCTGCTTACCTTTGCCTTCCGAAAATGGTAGACAACAAGCATGCTTATGAAATCCAGCAGCATACAGAGAGTTTGGAATGAGATGATAGCCAGCCGTAAATACTTGTCCTCCTGTGCATAGCAGGGAGTATCATCTGTACAGTCAGAACATCCTTCCCTGCAGGGTAGGCAGGTGTAGACTTCCTCTGACAATTCACTTCCAGAAAAGCCATTTTCTGCATCCTTTCCTGAAAGTACCAGAAGGGTAAGGGTAGACACCTTTAGTTGGACAGGATGGGCAGTTCATCCACACAGGAGCAAAACAGTCCTCTGCTGAATTCCTTTCTCTCCTTGTTGGCCTCTCTCATGAAGTTACAAAACAGCTTGCCAGGGCCGTTTTTCTCATTTCACCCACCTTTGTCACGTTCAGAAAATGCAGACCAATTTAGACATGAGGGAAAGTGAGCTTACTAAATGCCAAATGCTTTTCCATTGTATTTCAAGTGGACTAAATCTGCACGGGAAATTCTTTGAAAGATAATTCTGAATGCAGAAAAAATTATATCAAAGATTTGGGAATAAGGAAAGGATTTTACACAGACACATGAAAAGCAGACCCATTAACTACTTAATGTTCACAGTAGAAGCTCTGATCCTATTTCAGATTGTTCATCTATTTCATAAACATGGTATCTAGTGAGTTAATTAGGTTCAAATTAGATAAAACCCTTCTTAATTAACATTTGTTCAGTATGCTGTTGCATGATTGCGCTACTCTGTCCCCAAAACAAAACCAGTGCGCTTATACTAAGAATTCTTTTCCATTGTTCAGGGAAGCACGCCAGGAAATCTGGAAAACCTATTGGCAAGGTGATATTCTGTCTACAAAATTCAGTGATCCCTGCGCTGACATCTCATCCATCAAAGTGAACCCACCAACAGAATACAAGAGGATTCCTACTTTTTCTGATGCATGAACATTTGTCCATACCCCTCGTAAGACTGCTTAACCTACAGGCAATTAATGGAACAAAAAGGTGAAAGAAAGAAGGGACTAAAAGGAATACTGTTAAATAAGAAGGAAAAGTGAATTTGCTGCAAGTGTTTAATATAAGCAAGATGGGCTTAGGAGCTTCCAGAAACAAGAGAATGTGACTGAAGCCCAAATCAATCATGTGTTAAAACATGTGACAACTTACCATAAAATCAAAGAATGGTTTGGGTTCGAAAAGACCTTTAGACTTCATCTAGTCCAAGAGTGAGCAGGGACATCTTCAACTAGATCAGGTTGCTCATGGCCCCATCCAACCTTATCTTGAATATTTCCAAGGATGGTGCTTCTACCACATCTCTGCGCAACATGTGCCAGTGTTTCACCACCCTCATTGTAAAAAATTGCTTCCTTACATCTAGTCTAAGTCTAACCTCTTCTGGATTAAAACCATCACCCTTTGTCCTGCCACAATAAGCCTTGCTAAAAAGATTGTCCCCATCTTTCTTATAAACTCCCTTTAAGTACTAGAAGGCTGCAATAAGATCTCCCCGGAGCCTTCTCTTCTCCAGGCTGAACAACCCCAACTCTCTCAGCCTGTCCTCATAGCAGAGGTGTTCCACCCCTCTGATCATTTTTGTGGCCCTGCTACGGACCTGCTCCAACAGGTTCATATCCTTCTTGCGCTGAGGACTCCTTAGCTGGACACGGTACTTCATGTAAGGTCTCACCAGAGCGGAGTATCTCAAAATCACAGAATCATTTGGCTGGAAGAGACCTTTAAGATCATCAAGTCCAACTGTATACCGTGAACTGCCAGGGTTCCTAAACCATGTCCCTCAGTGTCACATTGACACATCTTTTAAACACTTCCAGGTATTAGGACTCCACCACCTCCCTGGGCAGCCTGTTCCAGTGCTTTACAACCCTCTCTGTGAAGAAACTTTTCCTAATAACCAACTAAATCTCCCCTGGCACAACTTGAGGCCAGTTCCTCTATTCCTGCCAGCTGTTACATGGGAGAAGTGACCAACCTGTACTACCAGGTAAGACTGATTATCTGGTGAGTATCTTTTGGCTTTGAAAAGATTCTTTATTGAGCTAATATAAGAAAGATCAAAAAAAATTGGATCTACTTGAGATTTTACACAATGTGATAAGGAATTATTAACAATCCCCCCCCCCCTTTTTTTTCCTCCTCGTCAAAAAGAAATAATATTTTTCAGACCCTCTAAAAGTTCTTGGAAAAGAACTGATCTCTGTAGCCACCACTGACAGCTTGTTTGTGCACTCAAACCCTTGCCCTGATTATATGTCTCAGGGCACTGCTGCCCACCTCATTAGTTGAACATTTCTGCGCTTCTGCCCTTTAAGTCTGGCCCTGTCTCCTCACCAAAGTCAATGTAACCTCAGTTCAAACCATAGACAGTCCAAGCTAAGTATGAAGTTAATGCCTCTTACAGCACCACTAGAGATTTCACTGTGCCATGCCTTTTCCTATCTCAGCAGCTCTTTGGGATTACACATGCCTCCTCCGGTAAAGAAAATCAGCTTTTCTTCCCCAGAAGATAACAGAAGATTTTGGACATTGGTAAGGTAGATGGACAAGAAGCCAATTCTACTCCATGTTAAGCAGCAGCAGGTTTAGCACTGATACCAATGAGATGGATGCAAACACTGATTGACTGTGCTGCAGGAGTTCGAACTGAAGATAAGGAAGGTGTAAAAAAGCACTGCCTCAAGGAAAAGAAAAAAAAAAGCAGTAATAAAAAAACAAAAGGGTAAAATGGAAGGAAAAAAGAACAAAGAATTGATGTAAAGTAGGAATAAGGACACAAACTAATATGAAGTATAATAAGGAAGATGCTTGAGTTCTATTAAAATAAAACAAAAAGCTTAAATGCTTCTGCTACTTGTCTCTACTTTATTTTTTTCCCCTAGTTAGTTCTTCCCTCTTCTATACCAGTCTTATTTTTCTGTCTGATCAGCCCATCTGTTTTTGAAATATTCTCCTGAGGGTAACTCTTCATCAGCTTTCATTCTCCTAAGCACACTCTGCTACACAACAGGTGCCTCAGCATCTGTGCCATTGCCAGCTGAGATCTTCCTGCAAAGTACGAATGGCACCACAGACTGCTAAGTGCCAGGGCAAGGATTGTTAACATCCCCCCAAAAAAAATCATCCCAGACCCCAGTCAAAACTCAGCAGATGAACACAGGCAGCACAGTGCATGCTGAACAGAACAAAAGACCAATTCTGCTCCTGTTCTATAATAAATTAGGAGCAACACCAGTAGCATCGGCACTGCTGCAGTAACTCAGTGTGTGTGAATGGAACCGGACCTGCTAGCATCAAAACCTGGCAACCAGCCACAGCCATAATCCTCACCCAAGAAAGGATCACTGAAGTCAGTGACAGTCTTCATACATGCAAAGACCTGCATGTGCAAGTTCCGTTGAAGAACGAAAGCCAAAAAGAAGGTGTAAAAAATGGGAATTCCCATTGAACTGGAACCCCCTCCTGGGACTTTTATATCATCATAGCACCGTTAGAGACAGTAAAGTCCCATATCCAGACAAAAGAGCCACCTCTGGTGCAAGAACCTTTTTGCAAGGGGAAAGTTCTGCATCTGAACAGCAGAAGAGTTGAGCAGAATCTCTGCAGTGTATGGATGATGCATTGCTAAAGAATGAACTTTTAGGTTGAAGAAAGCACCACTGTTCTTCTAATGCAGATGTGATTACCCTGTGAGGCAGAGAACATGAGTGCTTTGGAGAAGGATGTTACAAAAATGTTAAAATATATGTAGTCAGCAGCTTGTCTATACTAATAGTGCCACCAAAAAATGAGTCATTAAGAGAAAGTGCATAATCACGTACTCAAGCACTTACAGGTTAATGCAACTTGCATACATGAAATCCATTTTTTTCTAAAATTCATTTCTATCCTCAAAGGAGACTGGAAATATGGCAATAAGTCTGTGCCCCAGGATCCTCATTAACTAATGAAAAACAACAACAAAAAAGCCCAAAAGAAAAGTCCTGTCAGTTCTGAAGAACAAACTCAGCCTTGGGAGGGAAACGCTCTCCTACTTGCCTTCCCATTCAGTAAGAGAACAGCCTAAATTTCATTTGTGCCCCTGTCCCATATACAGTTTAGGAACACGTGACATGTGTGACCTCTCTGGGAACAGTAACACCGTGCTGCTTTAAGTCAGAAAAGCAACTGATTTGCAGAATATTTCCTATGGAGAACACTATTCATGCAACATTGCCTCCTGGCATTCAGGACACCAGGTGCATTTGTAGAGGAGGCAGATAAGCAATCTTTTAAGCCTTCCCACCAGCAAACCAATGCAGAGTGTCCAACACTCCTGCAAAGCCGTTTTATACAGCTATCTTTCAGACTCAAACCAAAACATTCATCTGGATCTAAAGCAGAACCTTGCCCCTGCTTAAAAGTCTGACACTTCAGGCAGAATGTCAAACTGTAGTTGAGAGTATTTTACGGCTGTGCAGAATCCCAGTATCACTGAGGAAGACTCCCATTTCAAGCCACGACACACTTCATTCAATTTTTCAGTCCACAGAAGCATAAAACTGGTCTTTTTCTCTATCTATCTGCTTACTTATCTCTATCTACTTGCTTATGCTGAGATCTGCAAATCTTTCCCACCTCTTTTATTTTTTCCCACTAGGAACACTTCCTAAACAATTAACATTTCTGTTCAGTTTCTTCTCTTTTATCATCAGACTTCACCAACCTATCTCCATGAAGAGATCTTCAGGTGAGACAGTTTCTGTCAGAACTGCTTGCAGGGTCTAGATTCATGTCTAGAATTCCTGTATTAGCATAATTTTGAACCTCCAAATAGGTTCTACAGCTGTTCTAACCATGTCATCTTTTCCTTTTTTCTGTTAAGAGAAGGCAGCTGGGTGACAGGGCTAAGTTCCCTCGAACCACTGGTTTTTCTCCCATTACTTCATAGTCATTTCCAGTCCCACAATAGTAGTCACACAGTTCACTTTTTTAAATCACCTATATTGCTTAGCAGATTGAGCTCCTCTGGATGAATTAAAGCAGTTACTGACTGTTTCAAAACTCATGTTTATGTTAGCTCACAGTAACACATGCTCAAATCAAAGTGGCCACAGATCATGTAATTACACACCCTAAAATACCAGCATATGCATATTCAGGAGACAAATATCACTCTATGTTAGCTATTCAGAAGCTAAATATCCAATTTAAGGCAGCTATATAGGCTCCTCCTTCTACAGTAAATGAAGAAAAATAAGGTCATTTACCTGAAGAGTTATTTTTCCCACCTAAAGACAAATTCTGCCTTTCTAAAGCAGAAGAATTACCCTCCAGGGGAACCACGCACTCGATGACGACTGCAGTTGAAATCTATGTGACTAATACATACAAAGCATATACATTTTAGACAGCTGATATGAGATTGAATAAATTTTGACCCTAATGATCAATGCTTTTACAGTCTCCACCCATATTATTTGTGTGTGTTCTGTGGCATTTAGTATGACAAAAGAATTTATTTTTTTTATATACTCATTCAAGGAATTGAACCTCAACTCCACCATAACTCACTGCACTGCGGGAGCAACCAAACATCATCTTTTCTCTATAAAAAGATTCACACCTCCCAGAGAAAAAGCATTGTCACAAGGCTGCCTTCTGTGACATTCCACAATGTGAAAAGGGAACGGAAACAAACACTCATCAAGTAAACTGCTGTACAAACTCACTGAGATTTTTATGCTACATACATACAGAAGACATAAGATACATGTATGTCTCTAATATATATAATGATATATATATACACACATATATGAAAGATATACTGAGTTAAGGGTAAGATATCTCGGACAATCTACATGTAAACCAGATTAAAAAAAAAAGAGCCAACCCACGACTCAGGTCAAAGGATTTAATATCTGGAACACAGGAATGCAAACAAATACGGAATTCTAAAGCTTTCTTAATATTAGAAGTTACTCACCTTTCATATATAATTCCCATTACTTTTTATGTAAGAAAGCAGAGCTCAAGAGTAACCTAATGTAGGAAGGAACCTGGAAGATTTACTTGCAGCTCTGTATCATGGGGGCATGCTCTTACAAATACCATGTTATGAAATCCTGCATGATTTACCAGAACGAAACACCCAAATCTGTTACTGTGAGTAGCACAGAGGTCCACGCTAAGTGTTGAATACTACTAGAGGTATTTCTATAGTGAAACAGGAAGAGGAACAGTTCACACAAGGCAGGAAATAATACGTGCAGTCCTGGATCAAGCTTAGTGAAAACTACTCATCACAATTCCCTGGGGCAGCTCATACAAACTGCTCCCACAGCGGAGAGACAATGACATGAACCTGTGACTAAAGGATAGTGCAAAGAAGTGGAGGATGATTTTCACTCGAAAGCAGGAGGCAAGGGAGGATGCCCTATTACACCTTCAAGCAACAGCTTTATATCTGTGACTACGGCATGAGCTCTACTAGTATAACTGCAACAATTTCGGCACAAAATCTGTGCAGAGATTAAGCTTTGGCCATATGATGAAAGGAATATTCATAAACTTTGGGCATGCTGTTTATGTATTTTCCCTGCTTTCTGTCAACCAAGTTCTGTTTCCTTACTGTGTGCAACTCAGTCTAAGTACCACACAATGCATGCCCTGGGCAAGTGTAGGCTATATGTCATCCATACCATATGGCCAACCAGACTCTTGGGCCTGACCTGTCTCTAATGCCTCATCAGCAAGTATTTGAGTTTTAGGACACTCCTTTGGATTCTCCTTTGCAAATGAAGTAAAACGAAAACCATTAAAGTCCGCACAAAGCCAGAGGCTAGGGCATTCTAGTTTGTCCTTACCAAAGAGGAAATTACTAGATTAATTTTTGCAATACTTGTACTTGAACACAGATGCCAGAAATCTCTATTTCCCCACGGCAAGATTTCTTTTCATGTTTTTAAATTTATTTACAAATCAAATATTCTTCAAGCGGGCATGTTTTACAGGATTCTCAAGAGTATCGTGGATGACAAACCAAAGGGCTAGAACTCCTTCAGTGATTATATAATCCAGGAGTTGCAAACCACTGGGATTTTACTTTATAACCCCGACAAAGATAAAAAGGAGCCCTGCATTATTAATGCTAGTTCTGTTTTCTTGTCTGGTTTTTTAAAACTCGAGCAAAGGCACTTACTCTGAAAGCTGTTCACTGAGAAGATGTTGGGATGATAGAATCCAGGCTTGCAAATACATTTGTAAGCTCCGAGCACAAATCCAAGGCCTTTAATTGGCATGCACTGTGAGAAAGAAAAGAGGAAAAGTCATGCAGATGATCATACGACTGTATACTCAGATGTACATTCAAGCATAAAAACATTACAAGACACCGCAATTCTAAGAATAAACAGGCACCCCTTCCAGTCTGACAGTATTTTCTCATTTTCTCAGTGACTTTTCCCATAGTCACATATAGCTCAATTTTTTTTTTAATGTTCATCACCAACAAACGGCAAAGACCTGTCCCACTGATAACCCAACCCAGTGCCAAATTTGAATCTTGCACTTTGGTTCTAGGTGGGACATTAGGCAGCCATGATTTTTTCCCTGTAGAATTTCCAGCACTTTCCCCCAACACAGCAGGTGAGTTTCAGAAGTCTGGAGCTCACACTACGTGAGGAAGAACACAGACACCCACAGCCAAGCCACCAACCTTCTACAGGCACCATGTGCTGTTCCCCCCGTCATAATGGCAACCATACCAGAGTGGAGATAGACCCAGTCAAAGCAAAGCCAACAACTGGTTAGAGAAAATGGCTGCAGACCCAAATCTGTACTAGGTGAAAGGGAGCAAACTTACACCAATGGGAGCCCCATGCTCCTAAAATCTCTTGTCCCATTTTGTGGAAGTAATATGTGAAACAAGTTTTGGTTTAACTAAGCTTCACGTTTGTTTAATTTTGACATCAGGACAAGCACAGCAATTTTATTACAGTGAAAGATCTACTGTCAGATCATTTCTGTACAACAAACAGACTCTACCTAGTACAGTGGGAAGAAACAGTAAAATTATTTTCCCCCAATACAGCTGAATTCACTTTATCAGATCAAAGTAAATTCCTGTACTAGATGACTTTCCCATCAGTATAGGTGTACCTGTACTATAGATATACCTATAGCAACGTGCCTCCATGGATAGGAACCAGACACCAGGGAGCAATTGAATGATTTAGCTAAAACACCCTTTGTCATCTCACTTCCTTATGTTTTGCTTATTTGTGACTGTCTGTGACTTTAGAATATGCTTCAATTTCTAACTGCCTGCAACTGGAAGGAAGATGCAGAGCACAGGTCTTAGTAATAAAAATGTGAGTTTCAAAATCAAACGCACACTGAGAGACAGTCTGCACTGACACAAAAAACTACTTTTTTTTATCTCAGATTTCAGCTTTGGGACATAATTTTGCCTGACATTAGGAAAGCCACTTGGCTTTTCTTTGCCTCAGCTTCCCGATGACTTTGTCTTTTCTTGCACCCTTTGCCAATCTGATGTCTGCGCAGAGTGCAGGTCTGTGGGTGCTACTGGAAAACCACTAATAAGCAGGAAACTGGCAAGCAAGAATACTGAAAATTCATTCAACCTTTGTATAAACATGAAAGTAAGAACAAATGGAAAGAGGCACAAATTTTTCTTCACGCTTCATCTTCACCCCACAGAAGTGTGACTGTTGACAGGGTGGAGGACAGGAGAAAATTGAAGCAGGATGACTGTGTGAGCAAGTCCAATGACAGATAAACCTCTTTAACCCAGCACAAAAAAACATTTAAAGTAGAATTTCTCAGGGAAAAATATTTTCTGCTTTTCTGTCTTCTGGCTTTGTAATGGGAAGGTACATGCTGCTCAGAGACTGCATTTTTCTCTTCGAAGGCAAGAAAGAAAAAAAGTAGCTTTTACTTTATTCTGTGAACACTGCAGCACCCTAGTACCATATCCATAATCGTTTCCCACTGAAGAAATTTCCCAAATTCTTCATATAAACTGTGAATCTGTTCTGCATTAAAATAATTGGTTTACTGATGATCCTTTCATGGTCATCCAATATTCACACCAAATAAAAGTCTGTAACTCAAGTCTAGAACTTGAAAATGAACTAAATATTTCACACACTTTTATCTTTCCTTAGTCTAGGATATTATTCCTGTTTCCAGTCTTTGGCAGCTGTAACATGCACGTTAAAAACCATTGGCCAAATTCTGTTTCTTGCAGTCCACATAATCCCATGCAAAGGTTTAACAGAGATCAGAACATCAGTTTGTACTAGCTCAGCTATGGCAGCACTGGTTCATGGGCTTCAGACTGCCAGCAGTGCAGAGACAGAACTCACAAGAGACTGTGTAGACACAGCCAGCAAAGTCTTAAACTGCTGCTAAGTTACTTAAGATTTGATCCATATAGAACTTACCATGGAAAAACGCCAATGTGTGAAAAAATATCTGCCTCCACATAAACAAAAAAGGAAGCATAAAACTGACCCAGTTTCAGATTTTGTTATAAATGTGAAAGCAAAGCTGTGGGAATAAACCCACCATATTCCTGAGTATTTTCTTCTTTTCCAGTGGTCATCAGCATTTTAAAAATTGTGCTTTCTTTAATTCATAAGAGCAGTTACCTTAGGTTAGACCAAAAGCCCCCTTTAGCCTTATATCACATCTCTCACATGCCCAGCTGCCAGAGTCAAGGCAAACAGTGCAAGATGCAGTGTGGCTATCGAGTGAGCCTTCCTTGGATATGCCCTTCAAGACATGACACTCCTACAAGGAATTTGCATTACTTTAACTTCCAGCCATTGGTTCTTAGAGATGGCTTGGTTACAAAATTTAAATCAGCTTTACCATAACAGTTGCTAAAAGGAGAGTAACGGGCACCTGTACAATTC
>NW_010424885.1:40547-43510 GCF_000710305.1 Buceros rhinoceros silvestris
TTCCTGCTGTCTGATCCCTGCTTTGCAAGTTTATGTTTTAAGCTTTGCAGAATTTGTATAATGTAACAACTCCCAGGTTTAACACAGTATATTTTAAATTACACAACGAGCGCAAAAAAATTAGATATTCAGTGAATATTTATCATTAAATTATTTATAAATAAATAGCTTCTGAATCAACACAGACAAAACATCTAAAGCAGTTAAAAAAAAGGTTGCATTGGTTTAATTTTATGCTGCCTCCTGTAAAGGAAAAAGCTGGAGAAACCTAATTCAATAAAGAATATATCTATTGGAAATAAAACAAATCCTTCGAATAACCTGTGCAACTTCTTTGGAAGTCTGACCGAAATCTGGCATAAGAGAGGCAAAGCCCTTCATCAGATGCAATTACCAAAAACCAGGGGATAAAGTATTCAGCAGATGCACGACGCAGGTGTCACAGCCACACCAGAAAACAGAAGTGGAGAAAGAAACTAACAGTTTAAGAGAAGGTATGTGGCATTGTGTCCTACATGTAATTTAGAAACTTAGATAAAGCACCAAATAAATCTGTCCTGTGGCATTCTGGAGCAGAGGGGTTAAAACAGTAAATTAAGAATAAAAAACCCTAAAACAAAACAAAATAAAAAACAAAACAAAACAAAAAAAACAACCAACCTAAAAACACAGCCAGCCTTGACTTCGGTATTTCAAGTATTTCAAAGAGCAGCTTCCAAAAACTGTATTTGCGCATGCATACAGCAACGAGGACATCCTGCTTTCCTAACGCCAACTCCTTGTTCAAAGGATGGAACAAGAGCAAAGTCATGATAGAAAAAGCTTCACAGAAGTAACACAAATAAGCCCACATTTCTTTGCTCTGGTTAGGAGCAGCGTGTAGGGTTTGTCTAGAAAATGCCACATAGGTAAAAATCATTTTGTGCCTGGCACACGATGGCAGCTGGAGCAGGTTGGTGTCCTGCAAGACCCCGTAGCTCCTTTCTGATCCTGTTGACCATGTCGTCAAGCACGCTCCCTCATAACAATAAATGAAAGAAGATAAAAGTCAAATTCTGCCTGCCGATGTCAATGACAGCTCTGTCATTGAAAAGGCTTTACCTACTATATTTTCTCAAGTCATTTACCCTTGTATTTAATTGTGTTGGCAGCCTGCTCAGAAGTGAACAGTGAGCACATCCACACACCCACGGGCCTGGTGCATCACCCAGCAGACCCCTGCGTGCCTCTGGGCAACTTGGGAGGCAGCCAGCCTGCCAACAACACTCTTCATGAGCTCTTCCTCTTCTAATACAACATTTTGTTTCAAAAAGACAGGACAGGGCTGACTAACTGACAATTTACACCACAGCGCTACTTGGTAGGACCCCACAGCTTTTCTCCTCCCTTCTGAGTGCACTGGTGGAGTTAATTCTTTTTCAAATTCAAGTTTAAAAAGTGTTTTAAAACAACTATGCACTCAAAATGACACAAAATTGTTTAAAATCTGAGTCAGACAAAGTACAGCAAGAGTTAACCTGATCCAGGAGCAAAGGTAGCCATCAGGACAATATCTATCTCAATAGTTAGAAGCTTTGCTGAAAACTTCCCCTGATTTTTCATTATTCTGGTCTTGTTAAGTCACCACTTAAGTCTCTACCACTTTTTTCCTATGACTAGGCTAATTTTGTGCTGTACACATGGGCAACACTGGAAATACCAAACATTACCTGTAGAAGATCTTCCAGAAGCTGTTAAGGAAAATGCCAAAATGCACAGAGGTTTTTGCCTCTGGACATCTGGTTCTGCCAACTACTTCTGTATTTGTCTGTAACTTGGCAGAAAGTGTTACAAAAGTTTGCCTGGAAGATGGGTGACAGTTAGATGGGGACTAAGAAAGCTTGCCAAAAACTGCAAGAATGTGAGGTATTGCCAAAAACATTCAGTAGGGGAAAAGCTGGATCTATTCCTGATCCCCATGAAGGGTACAGTTGTGAGTAATGGAGTACTTGTTCTCACCTATTCATGCTTCCCTGAATTATTAGAAAACTAGCAGAATTTCGCAATGTTTTAAAAAAATGTAAAAAACCCTCAAGTTTTGTATTACTTATGTTAATTTTTTTTACCAAATTTTCACTGTTGGCCTACTTCTGTCAATAAACACGATCACCTGCACTGTGACAATACAAATTACTCTCATTCTGAAATCCATTTTGCACATTTATAAACTTTATTAAAAATACTTATTTACAATACTAAGAACAGCCATTCACATTTTCTTCTCAAGGCCAATAGGAAATAGAACAGCCAACCCAAGTCAGTAACTCAACAAGAGAATTGCGGAATTTAAGCAAAGATAACTCGTTCAGAATAGGAAAGACAGTAATAGCGGGTGTGCAGGAATCGCACAGTTCGTGTCACAGAAGGGCATGGCCAAACAACTTGTAGACTGCGCTGTTCTTTAGAAAGAGCCTAACTATCACAGTACCCCCAGCATGGATAGCCTGAAGGACCTGTTATTTGGAAGAGAAAAAACTTCCTATAGTTCATTCAGAAGCTAACAAACAGCCGCTATAATCAATGAGTACTTCAGATGCGTAATTCAAAGGAGGGGATAAAATGGTGGAAGACAGCACACAATATTTTAGTACGTTAACGTGGACAACATTGCTAAACCAACATTTTTCAGCCAGCTGCTCTATCTGTCATTTCTATTGCATGTCCCAGCAACCATTAACGTAATAACTTCTTGACTCTTGAACATTATTTATAAGCTGACTGCACACACTAGCAAGACATACATGATCATACTGGAAAAGGTGTGTAACAGTTTGTGTCTGTTTTCCCAACCCATGGTAACTTTTTGGACCTACTGGCTCCGTTTCCAGACAGCGCAAGAAGGGGCAAGAAACTTGCTAAATTCCCACAAGCTTCATGAAAGTAACATCCTGGTAGAGAAGAGATACCTTAACAGTGTTCCTGCT
>NW_010424885.1:43622-47162 GCF_000710305.1 Buceros rhinoceros silvestris
TCCTGCTGAGTGAGAGAGGACATCATGAGGACATATCTTTTATCAGACACTAGAGAATGCTTTGAAATGCCACAGTCACAAGAAAAGCTTTAGCTGGCACTGAAACCTTCCTAGATGTCAGCTAACAGCGTAAGAAAATGCATTAGGAAACCAGGCCACAATACTCTGATGTTTCTGTTCCTCGGCATTTAGTTCGTCTTTAGGACAGATTGGCCCATTTCTCCAGAGGTTTTACTACTCAGGACTGCCAGAAGTCATGAGTTGAATCCAACTGTACAAAGTTGGATAAATGATGCTCCTAGTCACAAAATATTTTCCTATTGAAATCCTACTTGAGCATTTTGTGTGAAACATGATGGACAAGACAGCTGCATAAAGGACGCGAATTTTAATATCTTTACTCAATTTTGCACTATTCTTTCCTTTTATATTAGTGCAACATTAGACAGCAATTGAAGGAAAACACCCACCTCACTGGTACTTGAATGAAGACACAGCAGCATTTACCACAAAAGATAGTCTGACAGGGTCAATTAAATGAGACTTTCTGTTTATCAATGGTAGTCATTGGTAAAACAAAACTCCCAGCTAGGTTCTGTTCATCGGCAGCACGCATTTTAAAAGCGTATTCTTTCATTCAAGAAGACAGTCAAGTCCTGCAGCAGAGTGACTGCTCTGTTCACCACTTGATCAATATCCTCTTATTAATTTTGTTTTATGCTGGATTATAACCTCTAAAGTTTGACAGCAACAACTCATGAAGAAAGTAAATCTTGCTTACAAGAGAGTATTAGAATTCGAGTTTTTCTACTTGTCAAACATGTTCCATGTTCCAGCCAAACATCTCCCATCCTCAAGAAGTGTCTCAGAACTGAAGTTTAGAGCACAGTTTCTAGGTTTAACCTATAATCTGAGTTGTGTTAAAATATATATTCTTCTGGATTGCTTTCAATCTCATCACCTGGCTCCTTCCACAATTTCATCTACCAAAGGAAAGAATTATTTTGTGACAAAGCCATCATTCCTCCTCTTGCCCAAGAACACTGTAGATCACAGTCTGTCAGACTGCTGTTCAAGCACCATTATAAGGAGTGTATGACAGTCAGAAGCAGCATCCTCCAAGATGTGTAACAATACACAAACCAAAATGAAGGTTAAGTTCAAATCTAAGCTGGAAGGATGAAATACATTTTCAGTTTTAATTTGTTCAGTACTCTGATTTCCCTCAGCCCTGCAACGCGCTGGTTTTGAGCCAAGGTCTCAAACCAGCAGATTGCTTAGCTGATTCTAAAACGAGTTCCCTGCTAGCCCCAATAGCAGATGGCAACACCACAGAGATACCAGAAAGATGACGTTGTTCCAGCTTGCAGCAGGAAGCCAAAGCAAAACATCAAATAATCTCTGGATAAGAAACCCTGGAACTTTGTATTATTTCTCCTGGCAAGGTAACTAATGATAACACTATTTTAAAAGTAGGCAACTGAAAATTTGGAAGCCAGTTTTCTGGGGATTATTAAGAATGTCAGAAAATTCAGCAAATTTACATGCACTGTAGTTATTTCTTCCACAAATACCTGGTAGCACACAGTGACAGAAGGGTAGCACTAAAACACAGGAATCAAAGAGGACTTCAGAGCAGTAAGGTACCTATCACCCACCAATTCTGTGTAAGGAACTTGCATGAAAAAAGGACTTAATGAATAACAAGTAACCTGGCTTATGCACTGGAGAGAAAGCAAGCTGGAGTTTTCCCTCTATTATTCAGTAGCTGCCAGAAGCTGGTTCACAAAGCATGATGGACTAGATCTTTTCTGACATTGTTAAAATTGAAAAGGAAATTGTTTTCTATTATTAATTATAGAAATGTACCTCTGATTCTCAGAGCTCTCAGAATTGGTAAAACAGCATCTGGTAGCAGTACACTGTTGACATATAAACCTCAGCAGACAATAAGATGCTTGGAAAACTTCACCGCAGACTCAAGAAAATGTCAAGTTTATTTTCCATCTGACAAAACAAATCCATTTTATTGGAAGCCACTACCGAAATAGCACCAAAGACCTGCCAGCATTAATGTGACGCATGCGTGCATACACAAAAGCACACCCTCACTCCATATCATCTCACTTTGAAGAAGTTGCAGTGCAGTCTTCACGTCTATCAAGCGGCAAAATCCCTGAGACCAGTGAAGCTGAAGCCAGGACAAATGAAGGCAGAACCAGGCCCTGTTGCACATGCACAGGTTTTAGATGGTAACACATAGATACTATAAAGGTGACAACGGAAAAGAAAATTACTTTCAGGTTAAGAGCGAAAATGTTTGGCTAGTAACTTCATTAGCATGCAGTTAATGGCATCAGATTTTGTTCCGTATTTATAAATAAACAATGCTCACCTGTCTTCCAGGGTTATCAATTCGACAAGAACAACAATATTATACCACACAGGCTTATAAAATCAACTTATAGTTATGTTTTGTGTTACTTCTCTCCCCTCTCTGTCCTTTCTACGCTTGCTCTGCTGCAAAATGCAATACATCACACCAAGGACGTGAGACTTGTAACCCACCTCCCCAGAAAAGTCTCCCACCTCGCTCCCATGGACTCTATTTGCCTCACCCCAACAGACTCTTATTCCCAATGCTTATGAAGCAAGAGGCAAACACAGGCTCAGCCTGTTCAGTAATCTGAAGAGTCTTCCCAATTCTAATACATTGACCAAACCTTCCGACAGCACAAATGGGACACAGATTGGATCTTCCAAATTTCTATTCCAAAACTTCTCAGTCGTTGACTTCATTTAAAAAAAAAAATGCTCCTGAAGGTAAATTGCATTAACATGTTTCTGTATGGTAAGTGAATTATAAGCCAGCCAAGTTTGAAGACAATATTTTCTACTGAGTTCTCTTGAGTCTGAGGCAAACTCTCCCAAGTACAGCCATAGCTTCATAGATTCCAGGAAGTTTCTGGATTCTATATACAAAAGTTATAATGCTATAATCTAGTAAATACAATCCTATAATATGACAACTATAGCCCAAAGTTAAAAAGTAGTTATGAAATTATAGGATTGTATTCACTATATTATAGAATTATAAAGGTGCATGAATGGAGCATGGCAGAAGCTCATGGCGAAATACTACTCTAACTCGCATCAACCTTCCAGAGAGTCAACTGCAGAAAATGTCATGAAAACCCTAAAAGCCAGAAGCAACGTTTTGAATGCTCAAAAGACAGACAGAAACACCAGGTGAAAGGCAAAGCCCTCTCTATTAGCAGCATGAAAGCCCAGTGAACCTGCAGAGCCTGCACGTTTCCAGGTCAAGTTTGGAGGCTCTTGATAAGGTTCAAAATGCTCAGAAGTTCATAGGCATCTGCATAGTCACTCCAGGACAAATACTTCAGCAAACCGTCAATGCCACTTATCTACTAACAATCCTTACCTACTTCTCACCAGGAAAATGTTTCTACAGGCTCCTTTTTTGCTTGTCTTGCAAATGATACATCTTTTTTCTAATCTACGGACTTCTCAGGTGTAGGG
>NW_010424885.1:47305-65014 GCF_000710305.1 Buceros rhinoceros silvestris
ATCCTCAAGGCATCTCAAGATGAGGCATTTTATACAGCTTTGTGCCACAAGAAGCATTTAGCTGAACTAGTATAAACGCCAGGATACTTAGTCAGTATTGTACCCATAAGGAAATACAGAGAAAAAAGAAAAGAAAGGACCCTTGCTCTAAAAAGTAGTAACTTGCTCACTATAATGTAAATATTATTAAAGTAATCCCCTGACAGAGAGAAGGTTACCTGACAAGCTACATTGTACTTAGATTTTCCTGTAACTCCTTGCTATATTTATTAGCTCATTTGAGACTAGTATGCTGCTTGAAATTACCCTGACCTGTAAAAAAACCCTGTTAATACTGGCAGTGATGCTGGTACTGGCACAGCAAGTTAGAGACACTGAAGTCAATTATATTCGAACTAAAGTAAATTTGGGAAGCATAATGAGATGCACTCAGCATTTGGCTACTTTTCAACTTACAATCCACTGTAAATGCACAACTTAATTTCCCCAATGAACTTTTATAGATTTGTGTTAGAACAATTAGCAATTTTGTGAAGGGTAAGGACCACATGTAAGAGAACGAGCAATTAAACACCTCCACCTACAGAATGCATCCTTCCACCAGCAGCCAAGTGAGTGCCAGTGCTCCTTTATCCGCCTCCAGCTGTCACATGTGAGAGAGGGGAAGGATGGGCCTTTATATACTGCGCCCATCATGCTTTTTCTCATTAGTTTCCACAGCTTCAAGACAGATGATTTTACACAGAAACACTACTTTTAATGGCACTTGTTAGCACCTCACAAACTTCTACCCAAGTATTCATTGAAACTATTAGTATCCTGAGAACTGTGTCCCTCCCTAGCGATGCTACAGGCTCCTCAGCCACATCTCATAACTAAATCCTAACGTAAGACTCTGAAATAAATACACAGAGAGTGAATAATAAAAAAGACATCTCCTCTTGCACTAATCTCTTAGTAATAAAATACTACTATTAAGTTAGAATAATAGATATGAATTACATAAATTTGCCTAAATACCAATCTTATAAAGTTAATATAAACCAGAATACCTAACTCACACTTAGCCACCAAAGAAACATGTCTGCATGTAAACCTGCATTGAAAATAACAGAAATAACAACTAGCGTGGATATTTAAGATCACCATCAGTTAGCTATAGCTAAAGCAGCAATTGTGTTTGAACTACAAGGTATTTAAAATCTAACAGTAGAAGTTATCGGATCTATTAACGACATTAATAACTAACACATTTTTTACAAAATTTTATTTTTATTTTAGTAACAACTCTATCCCACAATGTACTACAGTAGTCACTTTGCAACATATATCCTCACTGAATCACATCTTAGTGCATATAGTCTATATATTTTTAATTTAATATCTCTAGGTTACAAATCAGCAAATTTCAGAAACATTCTAATCGGTAACTGCTGACTTGCTCAGACAATACTCTCATGGATTACTACTTACACTCAAATCAGAATTTGGATTAAACGATAGTAACTGCAAGTGTAATAATAAAACAATATCAAGCAAAATTCCAACAAAAATGTAGATACAATCTAATACAAGCATGTACTCTGTGGAGGAGAAGATGAGAACAAGTCTGTAGCCAGAAGGCATCCTGCTGGAGGAGCAGACAGAGGCTACAGTCCTCCCATGCACCAGGGTGGTCTCCTCGCCTTTCTGCAGCAAGTGGAACAGACCTGATACGTGCCCTTGAAAAAAATCACATCAGTTCAACTAGCACTTTTATAAAAACCTCCTTCCATCAGGAAATTGTAGCTAAGCTCCTCTTTTAATTTCTCTCACACCAAAACTAACAATACAGAGGAAGAGGTAGGGTGGAATTATTATCCCAAGGGCCCCATCCAGTATCTTCCTCCTTCATACTTGTTCCTCAGCCTTGTAATAGGTAAATCTTCCAGCCAGCCATTTATCATCACAGGCAATAGTGCTGCCAAACCTTAAACTACAGCTGAGGAAACACATTTGAAAGACGGACCAGCTTTTAGTGACATAATGTCAAAAGCAGCTGAAAATACACAGTGGTTCATCAAACTGGACAACTCTTCGGGAAATGATTTGTGCTTATTTTCAGAATCACAATAATGTGCTCAGAGCTGCACAGAACAAAAGATGTATACGGTCTCCATCACATGAATTTTACTGTAACAGACCCTTGAAAGACAAAATTAGAATTCTCATTCTCAATTGCCTTTATTTTAAATAAAATAAAACTCCAGTGACTCCAGTGCTTCCAGTGACCTCATTGAAATTACTAAGGTGCTAGAATCAAATCCACTTTGCTTCATTCTTCTTCATACTTTAATTTATACTCAATTCCTTTGACAGAAATTCGTATCTTGTGACTACTAAGGAGTTATAAAACCTAAAGAACGAAGACTATCATAGTCTCAAGTGCCACCCACGATGCCAGCTACCAGCAGACTCCAGAAGGACCAGAAGGTAGGGCAGCCTTGCTGCTGTTGCCAATTAGCAAATAACACTCATTGAGCCACACAATTTCCCAGGCCCTCAGCAAATTTCAGCTTTCTCAGTGAATTCTTTCCTAACACTGTTTAATCCTCAAATCCTGTTTTTCAATCCACAGTTTCAGCAAGTCCCTAAGACCCTCCTCTTGTTGTAAAGTGTAAACTTGCCTTGAGATGCCAACCAACTGCCAAGTTTTACCATTTAAACAGATGGATTTCAGTGTTAGCAGGTGGAAAAAATCCCTGAGCTGTTCTTGAAGTCAATAAAGTGGACTGTGGGAAGAAAGTTATATGATTATGTAAGCATTAACGGGACTTGAATTATTTTTTGCTGAACACCCTAATCACCACAATCAATGCCAGAGAGATTATGGATACAGCCTGAACTTCACTGGCAGGACTAACAATGACAGGCCTTTTCCAAGAAACCCAAAGATCCTTTGGAATACCTGTTTATAGCATCACCTGAGATTACAGACAGAGCTGGCTCAAAACACAATGCTGTGCCACAGGCTAACCGATTCACAGCTTTATTAGAAAACCAGAAGAGCTTGCGGGTTGCAAAAAGCCCCTGTCTGAATAAGCAGTTACACCGGCAGAACTTCTGACAGCCCAGAGACACCTTTTTGCTTTCAGCAGAACAGCTGATTTTTACACAGCAGTAACTCCCAGCCGAGCTATGAGAATTACACTGTTTCAATAACCACCAAGACCTCTCTGTAGAGAGCATCCTCTCCCTTTACCATGTAAACTTGCCATACTTCTCATGTCCTAACTCAACCTTTCTTGCCAACCGCCCGCTGGACTGGAAAGGCCACCTGGCACACAGAGAGGTTAGGCTGGCCTTTTCCCCCCTCCTGCCTGCAGCCCCGTTTGCTTCCTTGGGAGGTCTCTCTACCTGTGCAACCTGAAACGGTGCCAGTTAAAGATCTCTTGTTCTCTGCCCTGCTTCTCATAGACCAGAAAGAAAAGTGGAGTAAAGACATGCTTCTTAATTTACAGAAAAATTGGGGCAAGTTGCTAAATATTTTTAGGCTGGCATTCACATTCGTTACACACCTGTCCGTAAGTAAACGTGTCAGCGGTGTCTTAGAAATGAAAATCGTCAGAATACCATTCCTGTTAAGACCACATAGATTTCAATCAGGATGTTAGTTACAAAATTTCATTCTTTAAAACAATCTTGCAGAATTCTATTAAATTTATTGTCCACACAAATTACCTCTTTCACAGAGGTAAGAGGCACACTCCACTTGAGGACACTAACTTTGGATATATTTTCTCCTTATTTGCTCTTACAGGCGAGGGCATCATAGCTGCATATGTCTTAAAGCTACAAAATAAATTCCTTCTTTGCAGGGGAGATTTTGTCATCTTCTCTACACTGGTTTGCTTCTTTCTCTGAAACAGCCCCTTGGATTTTCATGGTTGCTTGGCTGGAGTAAGAAACTACCAAAATGAGCAAGACAATCAAATCAGAGCCCTAAAATAAGGTGCGTAACAAAGCTGTTATCCTGTTATCTGTGGAGATGTCAAGCATTCCTCAGCTTTTAGAAGCATCATTTATACAAATATTTAAGCCCTCAAAGCCAACACATTTACCAATCATTTAGACATAATCATCTTGTCACTTACATATAGCTCAACAAACATGTCATTGGGGAAGCCCTACAGTGTAATTAACATTCAGTTGAATGACAACTGAAGAAAAACATTTTAAGTGTTTTCATTCAAACCTGAAAAGCAATATCTAGTATGTAAACACTCACTTCACCAGGAAGATTGATTTTCCACATTATTATCTTTAATTGTGCACATGTAGCTTTCAATTTAATTTCATTGACTTTAAGGTTTTCTGTTTAGCAGTGCAGCCCAAAGTTTTATTTTCAGTAACACACACAAGAGATCAAGCCGTGTCACCTGATGGCACAGTTAAGAGATCCGATGGCCAGAGAGGAGAGAAAAGAAAAACTTCCAGTAATTTTTATGAACCTTCAGTTTTAAAACAGTAAGTGCCATATAACAGTAAGTGCAATAATAATGGTATTTTCCTCCAATAATCATGGTATTTTTCTCAGCATACTATCCAGTCTTCTGAAGGAACTGTGGCCTCAAAAGTTCTTCTTTCGCTATCAGTGTTGTAAAATTTCATGGAGCAAAACAACTTGAAGTCATGTTTACCTGTGTTACAATATATTTCCTTTACGTTGACTGCAGAGATGTAAGCAGAGATACCTGTCTATATATCATTTTAAAACACACAACTGTTCTCTAAGCAGCACAACAGCCTGAAGCTCCAAGATGCAGCAAGGTCTCACCAGCACATCTGCAGAATCTGAATTCTGCATAAAGTGCTATCAGTGTCCGATTAAATATTAATTACAAGAATGTAGCTGTACAGCATTTAACTGGGGAAAGGCCATTAGCGAGTCACAATTTTTCTGCCAAAAAATACCTAGCACAGCACAATGTTACTTTCTGCTCCATTTAATATGGATCACAAGGAGGTAGTAAGTGGCCTGAAAGCATCAGTCTCATCCAGTGGCAAAGGCTGTGGTCCACTGTCCTCCAGACAAAATCCTGGCTAACAAGCGTGCCTGGGAGACATGAGTATTATTTCCTTCAACAAGAGCAAGAGGAAAATGCCCACTTTCAAAGAGAAGCCAGGCCTGTATGTGGAGAGCCAATACCACAACAGCTCCCATCCTTTCCTGTGCACCCCCTCCCCTCCTGCCTGATGGAGGTTACAGGTGGCTGACCTCATGCCTCAGCTGCTAGCCCTGTGGGGGTCTCCACAGACTGCACAGGGACCACAGCTATCCTTCTCCAAGAGGAAAGAAGTATCTCCAGCTACCCACATGTATTTTTTGCAATCAACTAGCAAACCAAACTGAGGACTCTCCCCACGCTCATTGTCTTGCTCAGCTGCTGCCTGCCCTATCCTGGTGAAATGCACCAGCTCTTCCCATGAGCTGCATACAGCTGTGACACTACTTTTTGCCCTAACAAACTCACTTTGTGTGATGGATATATCACGTAAACTTGAATTCTGCCATTTAAGAGCAGAACTAGTGCCCCATTGAAAAATTGGAGTCATTCCTATTTTGCTAACTTACAGCGATGAGATATGGGCTGAAGGAAAGCTCTAGCGCTACCACAAGCAGGGCTGAGCAAATACTTTTAAACTATTATTTGCAAAATAAGAACTGTTTGGGTCATATTTAAACTATTTAACCGTCTGAATGAACTCCAGTGAAAAATACTGGTGAGAAGAGGGAGAACTTAAATTCTGTATGATTAAAACATAGGTTCTATAATGGCTGTAGAAATGGTAGTCTCCCATTGGGCACTGAAAAAACAGGAGTACCTACACCTACCTCGGTGTAGTAGACATCACAGGTCCAGGTTCTTCCCTTGTGCTGAAGGACCCAAACTTGCATCTCCCATCCCCAGACACTGCTCTAGCACTCAAAATTGTTCTGGAAGCAGTTTTCCTTGGACTCTTGACAGAACAGTGCAAGATACTGATCTGCATGCATTTTAGTTCAAATCTCTGAATGCACCTTAGAAAAAGCATCTCGCCTCTCAGATGCACCCTTTAGCTATGAGGCTACTGACCCACTCACACCTCCTCAGTGTTTCCATGTCTCATAGCAGCACTTTAAGTGATTTATTAAGGGACACTAGTAGGGTAGAGTTGAAGAGTAAAATTCACCTCCCATTTCCTCACACTGAAACACTCTGCTTACATTTGTTTTTTCCCCACGCACATCTCCTGTTCAAAGTGCCCTCTAGGTTTTCACGTTTCACTAGAGCACCAAAATATTTTATAGCACTCAGAAGAGTGCCAGATGGCAAAGACACATGATCCTTGTCCACAGAACTCACAGCCCAGAGAAGCAGGCAAGGACAAGGCAGTTTGGTGTCATAGTTATTGAGCTCTTGGAGGTGCTGCTCTTAGTCTTTGCCACTTGGTGCTAGCTCCTCTCCTGTCTGTCTTCAGGAATTGCTCTACTGGCTTTCTTCTTTTTTCCTTCCAAATTTCTTCCAGCGTCTTTTTCTGCTGCTTGCTTTTCTGGCCTTTTCCATTCCTCTGTTAGCTCAATCTAGTAACACTAAAATAAACCTATTGTCACTTTTGACATGAAGGACAAACCCAACCACACTATTCATCCCTGTCACACAGAACACACGAAATTAAGAAGTCATCAAGCAGGTCTATGTCAGTTAACTTTTCAGAGAAACCTATGCTATCAAAAAGGGACAGGAACTCAGACGCACTTTTAGGCTGGCTGGAGAAGCTGGGCATTCCCAGTCAGGATGAAACAGCTCCCTACAAACCTGTACCACTTCTGTCAGCTTCCCAAGGCTGATCTGTATTACCACATTTTCAGTACTTCTTGTGTCTTCAGAGTAGCAGCTAACGGAAAGCTGGTAACCTCCAAGAGGATTAGAAATAAGGCGTGCAACCTGGCAGAGTGCCATCGCATCATGAGGTCCCAAGGGCTCAGTGGAAAGCACTTTTCCCATGTGATGTCTGTGAGAAACAACGCTGCAAATAGCACCACATGCAGAAATACAAAACTATGCTTGGGGATGGAATTTGAGAATTTTTTTTTCCTTCCACTCATTCTTTGCCTGCAGCTGCCTTAAACACACATGAAATTACTCCATGTGATCCAGATTCCTCAGTTTCTACGTGGCGTTTTAAAGTAAGAACAAGCTGAGCTTTGCGATTTTTTGCTTTAGTTAATTTTTGCCTCCATATTAAATATTATGCTGAATGCTGAGGGAGAATGAAGAAAAACGATTTATTCTTAAGTGTTGTCAGCATAGGATTAGCCTACTAGGAGATGAATGCCAAGGAACCTCTCACTGAGGAGCCTGGATTCAACACGCTCAAGCTGCAGATGCCCTGGGAGAGCACAGGCTTTTATCTGCAGATACACTTGATCCTAGCTTACACTTGTAATTATTTGTCACTGCTCATCTCCATAGAAATGAAAGGACTTACATCTTTTTAAATAACTGCTTTACAATAATGGGTAAGAGTTTGATGAATTTTCAAACATATTACAGAGACAATTAAAAGTGTTTGGTCTGTGTTACCTAAAAAACTGCTAGAGTGGAGAAGCAAACAAACCAGTATTATTCCCCCTTCTTTTACTAATGCATTTTTATGGTCTACATACTTAGATATTTAGCTATTCGCTTTTACAGTTTCTAAGTGGAGAGCTACAAGCACTATTTGCACATTACATCTAGCATTACTGTGCCAAGAGTCACAGGGAAGATTTTTAATATGGTTTTTTTTTCTGTAGTGTTGCTCTCCTTCCCTATGTTTTTCAAATTTCTTCTACAGTATTTGAAAACAAACCTGATCAAGAAAGCCCAACAATTAATTCCAGAAGCAGTGACTGCCACAAAAAGTTGGTATAATAGATTTAAAAATAGGCTAGTGCTCCAATGCCCCTGCCTTTCACAGTCGACAGTCATAAAACCTAACTCATTCTTTGAAATCAGAAGCAGGTTGCTGATGCAGACAGCTCCAGTTTCACCTGGGAGGTAATGAGGTGAAGTCATTGCATAGGAGAGAAGAAAAACACAGCCAGCTGACTATGCACCATTTAACTCAACAGCTCCCTAATGGGAAGCATCAACAGCAGGGGTGCAGCTGACAAGTGAAATGCTGCTTTGTATGACGCTTTACTACCCATTTGTGCGCTATCAGAATAGCAAATAGTTAAAAGGCCACAGAGGAACAGAGCCCCATCAAAGTAATCTGCAGAGGTACCCTTTGTGGTTAGTAGGCAAGAATTCAGCAAGGTCATGGGTTGGTGCAAGCCTTTGTCCCTTGAATTTTGTTAGAAATTAGTTTTCTCAAAAATGCCTGCCCAGACTGTGCAGTGCTCTATAGTATTGGCAGAATATAACTCCTTGCTTTTAGACTTTTAAAGGTGGGTGACAGTAAGATTAAACATTTCTCTTGCTACTCTGGATGTCTTTGTACCATCTAAAAAAAATTCAATAGGAACTACAACGAAGGAAATCTGATTTCTTTAGAGATACACCTCATGCTTTACTGTGAGCTCTACTTAAACCATCTCACATGGCTGGGACAGTTACAACATTTCCTGCTGTGGCGCAACTTCTCCTGTCTGAAACAGATTAAGTCACCCCATGTCCTTCACCTCATGAGAGTTTCCACTCTCCTCCACTCCTTTCTCTTCACAAAATGTGCAGGACCACACAATATATTTATGGCCTCCATCCCACTGTTGTACTGGCCAATTGGCTCAAAATTTCCTGCATTAGACAACTTGACAGTCACACAACGCAGTCACAAATGCATCTTTTCCATGGGAAATCAGACTAAAGTTACAGTAGAAATATATGCAATGGTAACACAGCTTCTTACCACTTCCATCACTAGTAGGTAGACCCTAGATTCTGTGCTCATTACCCACCAAGCTGCCAGACTGTCCCTACTTAACCTGGACAGCTGGCCTCCAAAACACTTCCAAGCAGACTCCCTGGTTAGCAGCACTGGGGTACTGGAGTGTGCCCACAAATTTGCCAAGATCTGACTCTATCCCAGGGCAGGACTGAACACCAGTAGAGAGTGCTCAATTCCAGCATTGTTCTGCTGTTGAGCTTGGATAAAGAGGTGAGTATAGAAACAGGAGCTTCCAATATATTTGACACTTCACCAATTAAAAATAGAAATCATCATAAAAAACCATTCATTTTCTTAGAATTGTTTATCTCCACTACAGCTTCCACATTTCTACATGCACTGCCACAACTGCAGATAGGTTAATCTTGCTATAGCTATTCAAAAGCATGTCTCTGGTGCCCAGGACCACTATTTGAGTTATTTACGATTGAGAAATTGTAACATTAGCATCCTACTAGCCTCTGTAACCATCCCACAGCAAAAAGGAAAAGATGGGCTCCTGGGTCATGATGTCATGGCAAGAGAGAACTGCCCAACACTTCAGGCTTTCTGAGCAACGAGAGTAATAATATAATTTCCAGTCAGTCCCAGCAACTTCTCAGTCAGCTATAAGGAAGTCAACAGCACCAGCTGACCACTGACCCCAGGCAGCTAACCATCAGCTGCTTTATTGGATAGCACTTTGAGGCATTTGTGCCCACACCACTGCTATGACTTGTCCTTCTCAGTATAGCTCCTGTCCTGTTCCAGGCAGCAACTAAGCAAGGATAACAATATAATCCTCACTGCTCATTGATCAATAATTGACTTGAAAATCATCATCAGAAAACAGCTTCCGGAGCAAAATTTACCTAGTGGCCTCATTATCAGATACTCTTATACTTCGCTCAAAAAAAAAAAGAAAAAATAATTGCCATAAGCAAGAGTTTCTTCATGGGCCTTTCCCAACCAGGGAGGTGACTTGTTTGCAGCCTAAAAGAATCTGCCACAAAATCCAAAGGTCCAAAGATAATACAAAGCTGCCTAAACAATTTGGTAACCAACACTGACATACACCCAGAAAGAAAAGACAGTGGTATTTGATCCATCATCTGCCACATTCATAGACTTGATAGCAAGCTGGACAGCCTCAACCTGCATCATTTCCATTTCGGAATCACTGGAAATTTCCTCACAGCTGGGGGGCCACTGCACCTTGTTGAGACAGACACTGTGAATTAGACTGTCCTCAATCTTAACCGTGGCTGCAGCTGCGATGCTGTGGATGAAATACATGGATAGACTACAGAGAACTGCTTATAAGAAAGTACCTTCTAACCTTGTTTTCCTGATGGATTCAATTCAAGACATTCTGATTTGCTGTTTAAAAGCAAGTACACAGCAAGAAACCTATATTCTTTCCCCCACAGACCAGGAACCTGTCTTTGCTGTCCCCTAAGCAGAGTAACAAAGGTGTGAAAAGATTTCTAGGAGACATGGGAGTCAAGAGTCTAGGACACAAGCAACATCTATTTTCTTTTTCCTCTTAATAAGACTCCAGAGTTTTAATACTTATCAGATGCCTTCACTAAGGTATTTCAGCATCAGAACATAAACGTATAAACAGCAAGAAAATGCAGGAACTGAAGTATGAATTCACTAAGGTGATCTTTTCATTTAAAAAATGAAATCAAGTTCAAGGTTGAATAAACCACTACTGGGTTTTGCCATTATCACTACTGACAGATAAAAATGTCTTTCATTTGTGTGCTGCTACTCTTTCCAGTGAAGATACGGGTACACATTTGCATTTGTGCTTAGCCTTCTGTCTGAATTTAAGATTTGCTTTTTGGTGTACTGGGAAATTCTAATAACGCTCTAATAAGATTTTTAATTAGCAGATATGTATTTATATTTTCAGCTAAATTAAGGATGGGTTTGTTGTCTAGGACTCAAATGATTTTTCATTTCATTTCCAAATGGCTGTGGACTGAAAGCAGACAATGCTGATACTGCTCTCAAAGTGGCTTTCCTTACAAGGATTTAAATTTTATACACAATTCATTTGAAGTCGTTCAGTTAAAAATCACACTTAACTAGCAACTAATTAAGAATTTATATTAGGATCTTTGTATTGCTTTCATAAATAAGAAATCATGCTTTCTTTAACTATCTAGCAATACAAATCGCTGCCATTCCAAATATGCATTATCTTTATCATTCATAAGAACAGTTTAAAACCATTAAATGCACATTTTGATATCTTTCTGTCATATTTTTCACATAATACTCTGGAATGATGAGACGTTTCAATGAATCTTCCCTTATCCAAACTCCCACATATAATCAGCGAATCAGTTTAACGACAGAAATAATGGTGCAAACAATGAAAACCAAATGACAAATGCCTAATAGCTAGACATTTGTAATATAAATAGGAGTACAGAACATATGTGACGAACACAATCCAAAAAATCCAAAAGCGATAGCTTGAATGTGGAATATTAAATTGTGGAGAAAAGCTAAATTAAACCAAGAATTAGCCACCAAAAACATTTGGTGAATGTCTCTGAAAAAAACATACCTAAGAAGTTAATTTCTAAACCCAACCTCAGTGTTTTTCAGTTTTCTCAGTTCTAACTAGTATACCTGAAATAAAAGGAAAAAAACCCACAACAAAGTTGTGCAATAAAGAATTTCCTTCAAATACAGTCAAAGTGAGAGTAAAAATTCTTCCTGCCTTATTACAGTGTTTGAACCAAGCTCAAAATAAATATGAAAAGGAAAACACTACATAGATTTCTGAAGAAATACAGTTCATAGAATTCAAACTGCATTTTATTTTTGCTTTAGCAGATAACTTGGTTGCATAGCATCTTTGCTGTTGATCACGTATTCCTCCCCCATTTCATCACTCCTTTACACCACTAGACTAAGGTTACTTGAATAGTGGTAGTTTCCTCCTTTTAATATTCTTTTTTCCTTCCCTCCCAAGATTAATTGTACATTCATATATTGCCACAAATCTTTCCAAGACCATATGGGAATAATTTCAATCTGCCCCAGGATCATTTCTATCATTACCAGCTATTCATTCCCATTAGAAACTGCTACCCATCCTGTTATTCAATAAAAATTAGATCTTGCATTATCTATTCCCTGCATTACAGTGATGTCAGGTTTTGCCTCCTGCCACTTGAGCAGCTTGTGGCAGTGACAAGACAACCACCACTCTTAAAAAAAGTCTGCAGAGGCAGCTCCTCTGCTTGTTTAACAGATATGGTGCAAACCAAGTCATCTCGCTCATACAAGTAACACACATAATTCCACCAACGATATTATTAGGGTATCAGAAGTAGCATTGTATATATAAACCATTCTGCAGTTGACAGCAAAGACTTGGTCAAAAAGAGGTCATAATTACCACTCATTAACTGTAATAAATAATAAAAGGCAGGTATTTTTAAAGTTCCTCTAGTATAAATATGCAAAAGTTCAGCATGGTGAAATCAGGCAATGATATTGCTTCCCAGTAACTAACTCATCTCGGAGCATGGAAACCTGATGTACTTTCTGGAGGAAAAATAAATCTGACTTTGTCTCCAGAGAACAGGCAAGTGACCTTTACCCATGGCAATGCAGAGAAGCAGAGGCTCTAGTGAGAGATCCAGGTCTATCCACTACTCAGGATTTCTCAAGAGTATTAGGAGCAGACTGTGGAAGGACAAATGATCAGTGGTCTCTATGCCTTCAGACTTTCAGACTAAAGAAAATCTTCCCATACTTTGAATCTTTGCTCACACTTCACTTGAAGACATGACTCTGTCTCAGGGATGATATGTATCTAATAGGTTGCATTTCAAAGGACTACAGCGCAAACTGTGAGCTGTCTGCTCCAAGTTCTGAGCAGGTTTGCCACAGTTTCTTAATGATGGGAAGGAACAACAATTCAGGACAAGTTTTCATAGCCAGTCCTGCATTGTACCATGCTCCCAGGCACCCACTTGCTCAGTCACACCTCCTTTCTACTGGTCACATCAATCAGAAAGGTTGCTCCAGCTAAAGCTGGGAAGAGCAAACTGTAATCTTGCTCCCCTCTCATGGTTCACAGCTCATCAAGATTGACACCATGTCAGGGGATGGAGGCCATGTCTGATCACCATCCCATGATGCTCCTGGTGACACTCCAGACTTGGTGAGCCACATCTGTCTCTCTGTTGCAGACTGCCTGGACTGCCTTTTCATGGCTATGCCATTAGCTGCATTTCCGAACGCCCTGCACCAGCTCCTTTCTCCACCGGTTTCTCATATACCATAAATATTACACATCTACTTGCCTCTGAATTGATATGACTGATGGTTCCTTTTTACAAATCACATCCAGCTTCATTCTGGCACCACTTCCAGCTAATCTGTGCAGCCACCTTTTATTTTTGAATGTAGCAATAGATCTTCTGGTATGACTTGTCTGACCTTGTCTTCTACCTCCACTCCATGGTCCTGGAATTTGCGTTTCTGTGACTTTTATAGCACTGCTTTATCTGACACCAGAAGCAAGGCAAAGAACTTAAGATGGCCCAGAAAACACCAGGAAAAAGCAGAGAATCACAGGATCCTATCTGTAATTGTACAATTCAAGGCTGCCACTGTTTTTCATTCAAGACACAGTTTAGATCTGAACTTGGGACAAATCTCAGTGCTTACTGACAGTGCCTTGTGCCCAAGTAACCCTTGCTTCATTTGTTACAGTATGAGCAGTGCACTGAACAAGAGACAAAGTGTTAGGGAACTTCCACGATGATTTAATGGTTCAGTTAACTATGCATTTCCCTGAATAACCTGCTTCTGTCTCTCCCCATGCTGCAAAGGGTATAGGGAGTTGATCTGGCAGACCTGAGCTTACCCTGCCCTTTCTCCAAGACAACATGAGCTCAGTCTGATGACGAGCTGATCCAAAACCATGTACATCCAGAGCACAAAGCCCAGGCTCATATGCCCTGCACAGGAAGCCAGGCACTCAGCCTCATGTAAGGTGTCCAAAGTCAGCAGAGAAGTATTTACTAAGAATGTGAGTTTTTCTACTGGGTTCTGTTTGGTTGAACCCCATCATAGCCAGGGATAGCTCATGTCCTGTCTCAACAGCTGCCGTGAGGAAGGTGTGCTGCTCAGGGCAGTTCTCCTGACAGCTATCCTATCAAGACATGAAGGAAAAAAGAGTTTTCCCAAGAGGCAGAGATTTGCTCAAGTCTGGGTATAGTGGACTTTGGTTAAACAAAAATCAAGAGAGGCAAAGTGGCAGAGGTGAGACGAAAGAAACAAGCATCCAGCAGATGACATTGGATTAAAACATTTTTGCTGCTGGACAGGGAAGCCAGTCGAAGCAGTCTGATAACCATGCATGGTGCAATCAGCAACTTCAATAGTTAGCCAGATGGGAGCAGGAGGAAGAAAAGATGGCATAGAAACAAAGCCCACGAGTAAATAATGGAAAACAACTCCAGAAAGAGCTGCTTTAACAGTGCCTCAAACTTCTGTGCAAATAGTCCTCCAAGGCTGCCTCACAGGGAATCTGAAATAAATTCTAGAGTCAGAGTGCTCAGCAGCCTGCAGCTCTTTGCAGGTTGGAAGGATCCTGCACACAAAACACTGGGCCTTACAGTCACATGGTGCTCATCCAACCTTCCAGCTACACATCAAGAGGCACAGATCCTGCCACCACTCAGCCCTGACAGCAGGGGCGAGCTCTGCTGGCTTCACTGCACGCCCATCCAGTCCCAAAGCACCCTGCACACATTACCTATGTCTTGCGTGGAGGTCACTTCTGTCCCTGGTTGTCACCTTTCTCAAGGAATAAGAACTGCTGCAGTTCTTCCTACATATTTACCAAATTACCTATATATATTATAATAATCATAAAAATAATATATATTACCTATATATGTTATACACAATGATACCTCCGCTCACAGTTCTGCATGGCCCAGCAAACACAAGGGCTGCTGCACACTTAGTTTTACTTGCATAATGTCACATCTAAACTAATAATCCCAACGGTGTTTCATAGTTACATTAACCTGTAAATATTCTAGGAGTCAAAACACTAAAGCATGCAGACCGTGCTGTTTTATTTTTAAGCAGGCAACCACTGCATTTGATTTTAGCAAACATTTCTCTTCATTCTCATTAAAGGGAAAAGCTGTTTTCACAGGGGTTGATAGAAACTGAGTAAAGAATGCTGTATATCTTACAAATCTTAGGTAATTACCAGCTTTCACAAGTCTTTAGAGATAACAAAACAACAGGAAACACCCAGACAATAATTCATTTAATTTAGCCCCAAAAAATCAGAAACAAGTGTTGGGGGTTAATATACTCCAAATGACTCCAACAATAATCTCAGAATAAAGCTCTGAACAAAGTATAATGATCAGATGGCATGCACCAAGGTGACAAGAAGTGTCCTCAAGCACCATGAGTCTTTGCTTTCCTCCTCCTTCCTATGATTTCTGCCCCTGCTCTGCAGTGATTATACACTGTAGCTGTTCTTTTATCTTAAAAAAAAAAAAAAAAAATCCTTGAGAAGGTTGCAATAGGTGAAGTGGTAATACTGTAGACATAGCCTACTTCTCCTTCTGTGTGGCAGTTCTCTGAAATACTCATAAAATATGCATGTTTTAAGCTTCTTTGTGGCGCTGACTATTGTGCTAGTTTGCTTGATGAAAGCAGCGCAATAGCAAATTTAAAGGGGTACTGCCAACTGGTTTTAGGCCTTTGAGCTGTTTGACTCAAATTCAACATGTGTGTTTGGAGGTGTCGGATGATAAACAAGTCTAGTAACTACAGAAATGCAGGTTGTAGCAAGTATCTTAAACTTTAATTGAGAAGAATTTGAATTCTTTTAAATTATCTTCCACAAAATTGTGAAGCCCATCCTAAACCATAACCATGCCAAAATAATAATGGAGAAAGAATTCTCCAAACTCTGTAACATAATGAAAATTGGGGGGTTTTTTTAATTACTTTAAACATTTCTCTGTTTTTGCACAAACATCCCCGAACAAAGATCTTTGCCTATTCCACTGTTGCTAGCTTCTGAAAAGTTGACTCTGAAGTAAAGATAATACCACAGGGAAGCTCAAGCATCTTGGTTAAGTTTGAAAACTTTTCAGTTTTGGTGACAAAACCCTCAGAGGAGGTAACTCCAGCCTTCATCTCTGAGTATTCATCACCTCAATGCACTCAGGAACGTATCTGAAAATGGCAGGTGGACTTCAGCCTTAACACTTCTTCCATTACTACCCTTGACGACCAAACCACCCATCCCCTGCAAAAAAAGTGCAAACTTGGGTCATACAGCACTGAAGGCTCTAAGTCTATTCACAGCGTCCCTTAATAAGAGCTAACCAGGTTATTAAATTCTTTGAACAGATGCTGACGTGAGGAAGGTGCAGAAGCTAAGCACTCCTGACATTCGTCCTCCTGTACCTGGTGTGCAGGCTGGCAAGCACGCGAGCACCAACAAAAGCAGGCTGCCTGCAGAAGGCAGCTGCTGCTGTTGCCCAGTATCTCCCCGTCTTCCCCAATTTTTAAATAGCTTTTGGATTACAGCAGTTGCATAGCATGTAGAAAGACATAGGTTTAGGTCCCTCTTGTCTGAACAAGGTTCAAACCCACACCTTGTAAATCCCGAGAACATTAACCACCAGACTCTGGACTCTGCACATGTGAAAGGAGATGAAGGGCAGGAGGAGGTAGAGAGTGCTCCTCAGCCATGTAGCTGAAGCATTATCAAACAGAATTAAAGATTCATTGTACAAGACAAAGAAATTGCATACGCAGCAGGAAGAAGGCAAGTCTCCTCCACATACAGTGAGGTCCCTGACTAGTTAGTTACAGAACGGTGCTTTCCCCAACCCTTTTCTCACATTCAAATCATCTTGAATCCTTGGTTACATAGTGGCATCCAATCAATGAGAGGTGAGTGTTCCAGCTAACAACAGAACCAGTGTTGCAGCATGTTACTCCTCTGATCTGAGTTTTGTATTCACTCAAAAAGAAGAATATCAGAATCTGGTCTTCTTCATCCTGGGTGAGAGCTTTAATTACTGAGCGCCTGCAGAACAAGGATACCAGTAGCAGCTCTTCCTCCAGCTGTGTTTTAAATTAAATGAGTGAGGCATGGTGAGTACCATGGAAAAAAATAAAAAAGGCTGGCCATAATGAAGGGGGGAGTCAGTAGCATGTAAAGAAACCTCTTTGCTGCCTTTGGTGACTTGCCAGAAGCCATACAATGGGTCATCAGCAGAGCATGGAACTGAATCTAAATCTGCCTCCTAACCCAGTGCCCTTTCTGCTGCATCTTTTGAGCTTCCAGCATCAAAATAGAGCTCAGATGCCCAAGATCCCGCAGCCTTACACAAGTTTGTCTTGCAGGGTGCTGAAGCTCTTCAGCACGTTTCTTCTTGGACAAATCCTAGAAGACATACACACACTACTCCTCCCCTGCTGGTTTTATGTCTAGGTGCCATTCCTCTACTTTGAAGAAAAAGCCAAATGGAGGAAGATTCAGAAAAACAACCTGCCCAGCCTCTGGACAGCCTTCTCAGAGTGCACATCTACAGTCAAACGATAAAAGCAAAACTATTTTTGCTGTTGCCACTCTTCTCTGGGTCCTTTGAAGAAAAGAAGTAACAGCTCACAAAAAAGTGAGTATTTACTCTTGTGCTTTATAAAGCACGTGATCTGTCTTGTCCCGGTTTGAGCTAAACTTCCTGG
>NW_010424886.1:0-16896 GCF_000710305.1 Buceros rhinoceros silvestris
CACTTGCGGGTGAGGCGAGTCTGAGGCTCGGTGGAATGGGCGTCTCGTCCCGGCTTTGCGAATGAAGCTTTTATGTAGTAGAGACGTGCAGTTTCCTCCTTGTAAGGGCTGTCTGCTTCCTGCTATTGAGGGCTCATACCTTTAAGAAACAGAACCACAAGCTGGCCTTCTGTTTCCCCAGCGGGCTAGGCAGATTGGTTGCCAGCCCCGTCTTGGTTGGCCTCCCAAGGAAATTTTCTTGACTACCAAGAAAGTCAGTTGTAGTGCTGTCTTGCTGTTTTGCTTGTTATATGTCTCACGCGGGTTGTCTTGCTTATTTACACGTATATGGAGACAAAAACAGTCAAAAATCCTATTGCTGCCTCCCTGGTGTTCAGCAAACTAGAAGAGTTTATTTGTCTTTATAGTAATAATGTTTGATGTCCTTGGGTATGAGCACAAAAATTCTTGTGCTAAGCATGTTGATGTTCATTAGTGAGGCATGTTAGTAATATTAAAAAGTTTCTTTACTTCCTTTCATTGTTCATTGACCATAATATTTGCCAGTCAGAAAGAGCACAGATAGGCCTAGTTGGAGTGTCGGTAGGAATTACTTTTAAAGCCTATTCTTTACTTTTTCATTTGGCCTCTTAATGCTGACTGGGGCTTTTAGCTGAGCAAAGCCTTATACCAGTCTTGAGGAAAAAATTGCATACATGCATAATTGTTTGCACCAGGAACAGTTCTCTTGACTGAGAGGGTTTGCATCATGCTCATGTGCTACTAGGTGGTGCCATCTGCAGGTCATGTTCCCATTGCTGACTTCAGTACTTATAGTAACTTTAAGTGAGATATACAAGAAATAGATATTTAATTGTTCATGTTAGGTGGCCAGAAGTTGGTTGGTATTGCACGTGAATGCTTTATTCGCTTTATACTTTAGAGTGGATGAGCTCACATGTTTACACAGGTGTGTTTAAGTTTATTTCATTGTTATGCTCAGAACCTGCACATAACACTGTAAACAACAGATGATTTAATGTACATTAACATGTGAGTTATTTGTATGGTAGCAAAATATTTATATCCTGTCCTGCACTGAAGACTCTCTTCATATTGTGAATCTTTGCATGAACAGAGCAGCTATTCCATGGGAATTTACTGCAGGATGAAAATTAAATGGTTTCAAAAATATTACAACGAACATATCAGTGGATACAACACTTGTCCGATATTTGGACTAACAGCTTTAAAAAAAAACCCAAACCAACTTCCAGAGTTGTCTTTTTAGCTGTATAGAATGTATTTGTATGTAGGACAGCAGGATTTTTGTCTGATACTTAAAGTAGCAATAAAAGTATTTTGGGGAAAAGTAGTGATTTATAAAAGAGACAAACAAACCAAAAAACCCTCAACCCTTCCCCTCCCCAAAATTTAATCCATGACACTAATGAAATCTCTGGCCCTACTGACTCCAAAGTGTTAGCTGTAATTATATATCCTGACTGTAATGGAACCTTATACCAGTTAAACAACTGTTTATTAATGAACCTTGGTTTTTAAAACAAATAGGTGCTGTTCACCATGTAGTCCATGGAAAGTTAATTCGAATTTGTCCATTATGTGTAATTTAAGTTTGGGGAGTGGCTAACATTTTATCTGTCTCTTAGACCTTCTTTTGAAGTTCCATCTTTAACACCTTGTAGCCTATACCGATTTACATTCAGTGTTGTGATTTGCGACCTATACTGTTTTACAGTTGGGATTTTGTTCATTTTTGTCTCGTACTTAAAAGACTGGAATGCATATCTACAATTGTTTTAATAAGCTCGGTCGGATTTTGCTGAATAGAACTACTGGATAATTTTTAACATTTAGAATAAAGATGAATAGATTCTAAAATCTCCCCTATACAGGATGTTACCAAGTTGACGCCTCTTTCACCAGAAGTCATCAGCAGACAAGCAACAATTAATATAGGTAAAAACAAACTTCTAAAACAGAAGGATGCCTTAGCTTCCTAGTGCTTATACAGTAACGTACGGTATCTAAGTGAGAACATTTTTAAGTTCTTCCTGAAACAGACAATAATATAGATGGAGTGTTTTTATTATAAATTGTATCAAGGTGCAGGAAGAGTCTTGTCAAAACCTTTTCACCTGAAAAGCATCAATTGTACTTCAGGAATGCTGTGGGGAATGAAGTGGGGAATAGTTGATAAAGCAAAGTTTATTTTACCTTAAAATTAAGCATTGAAATAAGTTTCACGAAAATGCAAAGATCTGTCCATTGGAAGCTCCATTTAGGATCTTGTTTATGTAAACAAAAATGATTGTGAAACCCATACAAGCTTCTGAAGGGGGCTCTGGACTTACCAGCTACAGAGAGGTTGGGGTAATTATGTGTTGATCATAATGGAACATTGCACGAAACTAAACAATGGTTTATTGACAAACATTTGCTTTTAAAACTTAGGTACAATTGGTCATGTAGCCCATGGAAAGTCGACAGTAGTCAAAGCTATATCTGGAGTTCATACTGTCAGATTTAAAAATGAACTGGAAAGAAATATCACCATCAAGCTGGGTTATGCTAATGCGAAGGTGAGTCATCACTACAAATCTGGCAAAGACGTTGCTAATATATTTCAGGGAGGATGTAACCCTGTAGGTAACTAACCCTTGATGAATTAAACTTCTTTTCTCTATTTTAAAAAATTTCTTACAGATTTACAAACTGGATGACCCAAGCTGTTCCCGACCAGAGTGTTACCGATCCTGTGGAAGTAGCACCCCAGATGAGTTCCCTACAGATATTCCTGGCACCAAAGGGAACTTTAAACTAGTCAGGTAAATGCTGTAAAATGAATGGTATAAATTGTGTTTACTTCCTTTTACATAACTGAAAATAGTCAGGATTGAGCTGTAAGCTGAATTAATTGTTACGGCAGGCCACATGTTCTCGGATGCTGGGCACCCCTGATCTAAGGTACCATTTGAACTGCCTTGTTTTTTATATAGTCATGATGCACAGTCCATGGTAGAGCACCACTGTGTCTTCTGTTCTCAGATATTTGCAGAACTCTGAAGCAAAATTTTTCTCCTATTAATATAAGAACTTTTTAAAGCTGCTGGAATAACAAACGTAGACCTCACAAACACATCTTTAAAGTTCTTTTTTGGAGGGTGACAGTTGTTGCCTCTAGGAAAGAAAACTTTAAAGTTCTTAAAATGAATATATGAAAGCCTGATGCTTAATGTGAGATGAGGCCTCTAACTGGAGACCGGGTGTTCTTTATTTCTAAGAAAGCATTGCATGGTCATTATGCAAGCATAGTAACCACAGCGGTTGATACAATAAGTCTTTACAATGATTGCTCGAGTGACAGTAGTCATAGAGACTGTTGAAAGATGAGATTCCCAGTTCATGCTTCTGTATAAAATACATATAATGCCGTAATCACGTATTTCCTTCCTTTCCTCAGTTTCCTAGTAGAGCACTTGTTCTAACAATAGGTTCTGGTAAACTGTGACAGTCATGCAGCCATTGTTAACTATTGGTTAGAAGCTTTGGATTCCTTATCTTACTGTTTGTTTGCTTGCAATAGATTTTTTTTTTTTAACACTGTCAGCAAAGCAGCTAATTAGTCCCTTGCGTTTTGGTGGCATGCTACCAGGAAACTGATCCTTGACTGAATAAATTCAGGCAAGAATGTAGTGAATTGACTGTTTCGATCTGCATGATAAAATCATAAGGTTGGAACAAAGACCTGTAACGTCGCTCTAGATAAATCTTTGAAGAGAAGTGCAATCATAACCACTTAATTAAAGATGCATAATTTTCTAAAATTGAAGAATAGAAGACATCTTTTAAAAGAGATAAGAGAAACCCTGTGTGCTGTGTTTGCTGGGTTTTTTATGATTATTGTTTTTAGGTTTTATTCTGGTGCTTTTAAACCTAGTCTAATTTACAAGTAAATTTGTGAAATATTAAAGCAGTACTTAATATGCATATATGGTATGGAATCTTAAAACTCAGAAAAAACCATTCAGTAGTCTTTGTGTTCTTTTAGAACTTTTTGGAAAATACTTCTAAGGTATTACTTCTCAGCATCCGTCTTGAAATGTTCGTTTATCTATATATTTTAAGAATGCTTCTAACTTTTGTGTCTGCCTAGCCACTCACATAAATCAGTCAGAGAAATTGTTGATAATTGGCTTTTGGACTTCTTTTTAACCTTCTTCTACAACAGGCATGTCTCTTTTGTGGATTGTCCTGGCCATGATATTTTGATGGCTACTATGTTGAACGGTGCAGCAGTAATGGATGCAGCTTTGCTGTTGATAGGTAATGATCGCTACACAAAAGCAATGCTCTGGTTTTTAATATCATAAAGCAACTTCATTTGGGTTTTAAAATTTAGTGGGGTGGGGTGACCGATTAAAACAAGTGAATACTTTTGAGATGTGTTTAAGAAAATAAAGTGATGCTACAATGAAAACGTACCCTAAGAAGCTGGGGTTTTTTAAACATCGCGATACATACTGATTAGTCTGGTAGCTGGCCCAACTGATAGAAGATGAGTTAGTTAAGATGAAACCTTGCAGTGGTATAATACTGTAAAATGTATATAATGTCACAGAAATGGATTTGCCACAGGTACATTCTGAGTTTCTCTGAACTTTCAGTTTGCTTTAGATATGTATGTAGCCTTTGCATACAGGAGAATCCACAAATAGTACAAACAGCAAACTCAGATGAATATGGGCAAAATTAGATTTAAAAAGTGTAATAGACCAACCTTCAAGTGAGATTAACCACCATAATGGCACTAGGCCAAAGTTGGCTTCTTAGATGGCTGAAATTCAAACCATGCTGATAGCTGCCCTGTTCACATCCTTGATATATTTATTGTGTGTTACACAGTTTGGGGATCTTGGCATTTTTATGGCTTTAGTGATAAGAAAATGCCATAGAATTCTAAGGTATTTCTTGAAAGGTGAATTGTCCGTTATGCCACAGGCAATACTGAGATGCCTGAAGACCTGAAGGATGGAATAAATCAAGTAGACACAAGTTAGCTGTCAATATCTTTGGGAATTTTAGATGTCTGTTTCTACTGGGAACAAGTCGAATGGGGGAACCTCTCTGGCAACATATATTGTGTGGATGACACAAATGCATGGGTATAACAACTGACAGTTCTGGGGAAGGGTGGGTGCTTAGTAACTTGGATGCTTCACATGTAGCTTACAGAGAGGCGACTGTCTTTTTGGTAAAGATACAGTGAAAGTAAGTGTCCTAACTACAGGAGTTTTGTCTATTTTTATAGTTTCTATATTGCAGTCACTTTTCTTCTTTCAGCTGGTAATGAGTCATGCCCTCAACCCCAGACCTCAGAACATCTAGCTGCTATAGAAATCATGAAACTGAAACACATTTTGATTCTACAGAATAAGATTGATTTGGTGAAGGAGAGCCAGGCTAAAGAACAGTATGAGCAGATTCTGGCATTTGTACAAGGTGAGTTTTCAACAACAGAAATCCAGTTAGCGGTGGTAATTCTTCAGTGTTGGGACATGGACATAGTGGTTTCCTGTATGTTTACAGAAAATCTCTTTCTTACTCAGATGATGGTGATGTACATAGTCTCTTAATCTAAAAAATAGACTGTTGGAGTTGTGCTTCCTATCCATTTCAGACTGTTTAGGTACAATACTGTTAAGGCTGTTGGGCAGAGCTCTTGATGTAAAACAGCTCCTTAGTTTTCACTAAATTTGTGGTTTCTTGGTTTGTTTCTTTGGTAGAGGTTGTACTGTGATTTTACTGCAGTGCAGGAGAGAATAAAGCAGATCTTGTTAGGGCCATCTTGTAGGTAAAAATGTGTCAGTTTCTACTTGACATTTATCTAATGACAAAAGATCGGTCTTTCATCTCTTTCCGTAAGTCCAGTTCAGGCAGTGTTATCCTTTTGCATGTGTGAAATTCTGCTCAACTTTAGTGCTTTGAGTTTCATCTTTCCTAGGAGCTTCTACTGTTTTCTCTGCTTATCTACTTTAGCTGGAGTATGTGAAAAGCTGCAGAGCTAGATTGTCACCATCAAAGGAGCCAGTGGACTTTATATTTTTTTTAGTTCAAAATTGTTGCTTTGCGTAAGTTGTTCATAACAGCTATGTCAGAGTGGCTTGATGTGTAAATTTGGAGCTTGAGAATGAGTTACCGCATATAATTAAAACTAATAATACTTAACAAGCCTTGATAACTAAATGTATCCTTCCATAAAATCAGAATTTTTCTAAAATACCTGTTTGTATTGCAAAGCTTAGAAAACGTAGATCCTTAAATTTATAGGAATCATAGTTTGTTAGAATTAAATCAGACTGTAAAATTAATACTTGTTTATCAAATACTGAGATTATTCATCTCTCAGAGGAAATGATCTTAAGAGTATTTCTGATCACAGTGTAGGGAGAGAATTCTCCCTTAGAGCCGAAGATTATCTTCCACTATGATCAGAGAGCAACTGTAAAGCTTTTCAGGACACAGTTATCCAGAGGCCACATGAGGGTTGTTTCAGAATGCTTGAAAAAGTAGGTCTGGCTGGTTCAGGCTAAAATGTTGAAGGGAAGGGAAAATGCTCTGACACTTACTGCTTTGGGAAATATGCGTACAAAATGTGCCTTGAAATTCGTTAGTATTTTTATCAATGACACAACACTTGGTCATGTTGCTGTAAATACTCTACTAAGGTTTGATGTTGAACTTGATTTTGGTTTAGGTACAGTTGCAGAAGGAGCTCCAATAATTCCAATCTCTGCACAATTGAAATACAACATTGAGGTAGTTTGCGAGTATATAGTGAAGAAAATCCCAGTCCCTTTGCGAGACTTCACATCTGAACCGAGGCTTATTGGTATGTAAATACTTGGGTCTGGACTTCTGTGGCTAACCATTCACTGCAGGTATCTATGCTACATCTATCTAATAGCGTGACGCTGAATGCTTTAAAAAAGGTAGATTTAAAAGGAGCATTTAGTGTGCTTTTATTTTAAAACTTGCGTATTGTCTGAGAGCTGTGTTGTTTGTTCATAGTTAATTGATATGGTTAAATCTGTTTGAGGTCATTGCTGGTTTTTGTGTTTATTCTACGTGGATGATGCCATTAAAATGCAATAAAGACGAGATATTTATCTGTATCTTAAAACATTCCTTTGGATGCTATGAATTTAAATTTGATTTAACAAAGTACTGACAAACTGTTGAAATAGAAAATTAAATTATTTCCATGAAATTCTCATAGGTACCTGGTTAGATTTCCTGTATCACCTGAATGTAATTGTCAAAGTCTCAGTTCTTGACCAGCATATAACAAATTTCAGTTTCACAATGATGAATCCATTTGTTTGCCTTTTTGTCACACACAAAATGTGGGAGATCTACAAAACATGTCAGAAAGCACCAAAACTGACCACATTAAAACAAGGTTCCAGTATTCACGTTGTGATTATTGCAAGGTTTTTTTAATGTAGTTGGTCATCGCTTTCTTTTTCAGATACTGATCTTTAACTTGATTTCTGCTATGCAGAACCAGTTTTAAAAAACATTTATGTATATGAACAGCTTGGGTTTTTGTTTTCAGAACAAAATCCACTTTATACTTAAAAATCTGAAGTAAAATATTCATCATATTTTAGAGTTCTTGAATAATGCTTTTGTAATATTTATATGTGTTTAACTTAATAAGAATAAGGAAGCAGTCAACGTTGCTAAAGAAAGACACCAATTCTTTAAAAACCTGACTGTAAATATAAATCTGGTTATTCTTTTCAGTAATTAGATCTTTTGATGTCAACAAGCCTGGCTGTGAAGTTGATGACCTTAAGGGAGGTGTAGCTGGTGGCAGTATTCTAAAGGGTGTCTTAAAGGTAACCTTTTCCCTTTCTTCTCATTTGTAATGAGTAGAGAGATAATGAATAGAGTTTTTCCATGTTTAGTACAAAATGAATTTATATAATTTTTTTTTTAAAAAACTGGAATACAGTCAGATGGCACTTACCATTTATGTTTGTGCCTCATTTTTAATTTCTTGTTTTAAATGCCGGAACAAAAAACACTGAATTTAATTTTTCAATTATATTTTTCTTAATGTAATCTTAACTTTTGCTAATAGTGATACCAATTTCATTGCTTGCAAAAATTGAGGGTGCTATTTTTTTTTCCTGTCCTACCACTTTTACTTGCTGAATTATTGGGGGGGAAGAGGGGAGCGAAAGATCTTCCAAAGTACTTTGTAAGTGTGTGTGGGCACAGGTTCCCCTCTGTATATTTTGATTTTTTTTTTTAAATTTTGCTTGTGGGATACTGTGAACAGATGGGAACTTTAAAAATTGCTATGCTAGACAGGGAAGCAAACTATGCCTCTGAACATTTATAACATTCATAACAACTTGTATTTTCTTTGTCTTGTGGTTTATTGATGCTGGTCAGTTAACACCGATCTAATTAACTCGATTTTTCTCAGTGCTGTAACATTGCTAAATTAAATGTAATTTTAAAATATTTTAAATGGTGGAATTATTGCTGATAAAGATCCTTTGCTAAAGCAGTTTCATGAATTGTATTGGAAAGAAAAACAGTTGTTGCTTGTAAGATTCAGAGCTTTCAAGTGTTGTTTAGTTTGCAGTAAATAGGGTGACAGAAGTCCTAGAAGTTCTACAGTAGCCCAGAACCAGGGACTTGTATAAATAGTAGGTCACAGAACCATCTGGTTGGAAGAGACCTTTAAGATCATCAAGTCCAACTGTTCACGCTGCACTGCCAGGGTCCCTAAACCAAGTCCCACAGCACCACATCTACACGTCTTCTAAATACCTTCAGGGATGGGGACTCCACCACCTCTCTGGGCAGCCTGTTCCAATGCTCAATGACCCTCTCTGTAAAGAAATTTTTCCTGATAATCCAACCTAAAATGGCCTGTGGCAACTTAAGGCCATTTCCTCCCGAAACGTCTCGGGATAAGCAGGTCTTAGCTAACTGCTAGTCACAGATTTATTTTCCTGTGAAATGACCAGTTAATAACTTTTTCATTTTTGCAATTAGGTGGGCCAGGAAATTGAGGTCCGGCCTGGTATTGTGTCCAAGGACAGTGAAGGAAAACTCATGTGCAAGCCAATCTTTTCCAAAATTGTGTCACTCTTTGCTGAGCACAATGACCTACAATATGCTGCTCCAGGAGGCCTTATAGGTAAGAATATTCTCTTACGAAAAGATTTGTGTCTTCATTCTTATTGAAAACATTTGGTTTCGTTCGACAAGGAATTTCAGTGTAGTAAACAAAAAGGCTATGAGCAATTTCAAATAATTCATATATGTGGAGAGAAACAAGACGGGTGTGGAAAATTGGTAAATAAATAAATAAATGATTTTCCTGAATGTCACTGGCCAAGGCAGCTCAGCTTGCATAATTAATTGTACTGGCTTTAACAGACGAGTATTTCTTCATCTGTTTAGACAGAGCTTACAGTCTCGCTGAAATTCTGCAAGTGCTGTGCAGGTAATAGGGATCTCAGTTTGTGGGTTGTTTTTCTGGTGTTTTTGTTTCTAATATCCCCTTCAAATATTTTAATACATAAATGTGACAGCTACCTTCCAGTTAGTCCTTTTGACTTACCTTGTTGTATTGTAGGTGTTGGAACTAAGATTGATCCAACTTTGTGTCGGGCTGACCGAATGGTAGGCCAGGTCCTTGGTGCAGTTGGAGCACTGCCAGAAATATTTACAGAGCTAGAAATTTCCTATTTCTTGCTGAGACGACTATTAGGTGTGCGCACTGAAGGAGACAAGAAAGCTGCAAAGGTCTGTACTCCTTTTTTTGTTTTTCCTGGTTTCTCTTCTTGAGCTAAGTTTTGTTAATATACACATTTTTTAATTTTCTGTAGTAATTTTGTTTTCCTGTTCACATATGCTTGTCACTAAATTTGTCTGCTTATTCAATGTTATGGAGTAATACTTCTCAGAGAAGTAGGAATTCATATCTGAGTAAGGTAGCATAAAGTATCTTATGTGTCTTGAAGTTAGGTATTCTTCTAAACGTACTGGCAGTTGTTTTCTTTTGCTGTCAGCCTATTCATTTGTGCCATTGTTTGTTTTATATACGTACTGTTCTGCTTCCCACTTACATGCTTTTTGTCGATTGTCTCACCAAAGAACTTTCAAAAGCTAGATATTTTTTAAACATTGTAGTTCAAAACTGAACTTGATGCACAGCACAGTCTCTCATCTTCCATGGCCCATTTTTCACAAATCAAGCTAAAAGATCGTAGTTTTCCCTCCTAGCGTTAAAATGTATAAACAGCTCCATGCAACAGTAAGCTAAATGCTTCAGCACTCTTTTTATCTCGTGGAATGCATTCTTTGAGGAATCATTTGGATGTATGGAGGCATAAGGGAAATTAGAATATCCAGATCATTTGAAAGAATGGTGTAACATTCCATTTTGTAGCAATATCTGAGACTGTTCGTGCTTTTTAATATCGTATATGCAATCATCAGGACGTTTTATAGAAAATGTAGAGAAATCCCAAGCAAGTATATCATACCAAGAACCTGCAGTACTCCAGGTACAACATATTTATCTATTCTTCCTTTCACATATAAACTTTATCCACTGGTGCTGTTATACGTGGTTTATGTGTGGGGATACTTATGGTTTTTGTGTTTCTCATCTGTCTCTTATTCTTGTGGCAGATAGGTAACAGAAGATATTCAATATTATCTGTAGGTTTTTTTTTTAATACTAAAGCTTTTGTTTCAGTTTTATATGTCTGTTTTCAGGTGCAAAAATTATCAAAGAATGAAGTTTTAATGGTAAACATTGGTTCCTTATCTACTGGAGGGAGAGTCAGTGCAGTAAAGGCTGATTTGGGGAAGATCGTGTTAACTAACCCAGTATGCACAGAAGTGGGAGAAAAAATTGCCCTGAGTCGAAGAGTTGAGAAACACTGGCGGTAAGTTGGTGCTAAGTTGGTAAGAGTACCTGGTTGTTATATTGTTAATAAAAAACCCGCATGGATCTGATTTTGTTCTAGAATAGGTAAGAGTACGTCTGTTCTAAAAATTGCTCTGGATTCTTCTAACACATTGACACCATTATTGTGGAACGCCTCATTCTGTTACTAGCCTCTTTTTTTAAAGAAGCATTGTAACTGGGTAGATACCTCTTGGTTAACAGACAAGGAAACATCCGAGGATCGCTGTTTGCTGCCAAAACTGCTGTGCTGTAAACTGAGCTAGCGGTAGGCAATCTTGTCAGAGAGATTTGGAAATGCTGGTAGCGTTAAGCCAAAGGCTGTCGTCGTACGCACCCAAGTCAGTGGTATTCTACCCGTGGAGCTGTTTGTGGTTTCTAGCACAACCTTGAAGTAATAGCAGGGGGATGGAGAAGGGACATTCCAAGGTTCTGAGTATTTTATGGACTATGAAAGGAGAGGAAAAAACCAAATATCAAATGGAGTGACCCATTCAGTTAAAGAATGTAAAATGTCTGACTGGGCAGAAAGCATCTGGAGGCTGAAAATTAGGAGAATCGGTTGATGATTCCTTTAAAACTTAGTACCACGTTTCCTTTTAGATGTTTATGCATACTGCACCCCTTAGGTGTTCCCTAAGGCTACGTAAAAACGTAAGGGTATTCAGATGTGTTGACCCTGCACAGTGCTGGCAGTATAAGGGAATATAGCCATTTCTACAATAACTCTCTACTGTATGAAAAAGAATTCAGCTTCAAGTACCCATGGATGCGCGTTCCTTTTTCAGATCAACAAGAAATTGTCGATAGGAATTTAGCGCTTGCTGTCTCAGAGTTAACTGACATATTAGGGAAGAGATTATCCCCTGAAAAAAACAAGGAAAAAAAATAACGTCTTGAACAGGATGGGGAAAAAATAAAGGCAGGATCCAAAGTAAGTCAGGAAAAGCAGAAGGAACAGGAGAAACTGTATAAAAAAAATGTGGTTTTTTTAGCTGTGGACTGATAACGTGTGCAGGCTTTAACGTGAGTCTTCTGTAGGTTACTTCCTGCTTGAAAAACACGACCAAATTTTGCCAAAAAGGCCACTTGTCTCTGGGGTGGGCAAATAGTGGCAGCCTGCTATACAGATTTTGTGACTAAAAACCTGCCTTCTATGCTGTATTAGAAGAGTAGAGAGAGAACATAAGGAAACTGAAAGTTGAAAAAAGGGGAAGGAGACCAACTGGGAAAAGCAGGTAATAAAATCCCGTTGGAGTAGTGACGATGTGTGGTTGGTACTGTGAAGGGGAACTTGCAGCCCGAGGCAGTGGAGTACTGAAAAGATGGAAGAAAGTGAGAAAGCGAGAGACAACACTTTTGGATTTTTGGTTTGCTCTTCAAAGGTCCATCCTTAGCTGATTACAAACCTGCAGATGTTCTCTGTCCCTCATCCTTTTTTATTCTGTGTTTTCACTAACCAGTCTTAGATCTTGTAGAATGTTTTGGCTAGGAGACAAGCAGAGAAAATTCAAAATGTGAGAACTGAAGGCGTACGAATGACAGGATGTTGATTTGTCCAGGATATTTCTGACTACTATTAAAAGTAATATAAACTGTTTTTCTTTTTGCAGTTTAATTGGTTGGGGTCAAATCAGAAGAGGAGTGACAATCAAGCCAACTGTTGATGATGACTGAAGAACAGAAGAGTGCTTCATTTTGAAAGATGAAGTGCCTATTTCTATTTTGGAGGGGGTATATTTTCACAGTGGAATTGGAAGCTGTGCACACTGTATCTTTGAGTTGTATGGCTGTCCTTGTACATTTTATTGAATTTTACCCTCTTACTAAAATACTAGTCACTAGCACCATTAAAAGTGTAAAAGAATTGGCGTAGAAGTGGGTTTCATTATCCACATTTTAGTAGAAATTAATGGTACATGTCTCATGACATGTCTAATTTATGTTATTTTGTGCTGCAGACATACCTGTTTAATATCAGTCCAACCAGCCCCCGTGTAACACACAAACCATAAATCTGGTATTGAAATAAAATATTGCCTATTTTCATGAATTCATACAAGTTTTCTGAGTAACAAAAGACTCCAGTGATTGTTCAACCAGTGTAAGAATTAAAAGCAAAAAACCAAACTCTTCTTGAAGACTAGGACCCTTTTTGCCCAAATTCTTGTTTTGTTCAGACAGCTGTTCGCAGCAAAACCTTTCTTCCTTAGTTTGTATGCTTCTGCCTTTGGGAGTCCGGCTGCACGACGCTTTGTCATTAGGGTGGCAGTGGAGACTGACTTAAATTTGTCCTTTCTGGTATTGCAATGAGTTTTGGTTAAACCCTCTAAGAAAAACTACAAGTAAACTGGATATGAACTGGCAGTACTGGTTTTGACCTTAGTTTAGAGACGAATGTGATTAATTGGAAACCATTAGCTGTTTGTAGCTATCTGTCATCGTGGAACGCTGTGTGGATGACCTGGGACCTCTTTCTACAGTAGGAGTAAGCTGCTTATTTCAAAGTTATACTGAGCAGATATTAGCTGTGATCTCAACTAGAAAATATCTGGGTAAGGCTGTAGAAGGGAATGGTTTGGGGGAGTGGGGTGGGATTCAGAATGAGTACGGAAAAAGGTGTAAAACCACTTTTGCTTAACTAGCCTGAAACACACTCCTTAGGATAAAACAGTGTGATAAACTTACTGTAGGGTGCTGATACCTCCATTTAGCTTTAACAGCTTCATTTGTAGTAATGTACATAGTTCTAGATGTTTTACAGGCTATTCAGCAAGTCATGTTGCTTTCCATATTTTTGTACGAAGTACTGTGTTCAGTTTCAAAGCCTGGTTTCAGTTGTATTTAATATTTTCAAGGGCATTCTGAAGTTAAGTACCGGTTCACTCATCAAAATGGACTTTGATGAAGAGCTTGAGTTTTGTTCCTGATTTTGCATTGTATTTTGTGTACCCTTATTTCGTCTACACTCCTGTACTCAGTTTCTCCATTTGTAAAGTACTTCTACCTCATGTGGTGTTGAGAGTAAATACGTGAATTTTTGTATAATGCTTCTCCTTTTTGAAAGAAAGAGAGTCAGCTGTAGTTCTTCCTGATTCTCCTAGTGCTTGACAGTCGGGTCTGCGTCAAAGACTGCATCTTCCATGCTTTGGAAACTCATTTCTGTAACTCTGAATTCTAGAAACTTGGATAAACTCAGGTCTTGACAAGCGTGGGAGCATGAGGTCGAGCACAAAAGGGAAAGCAAGCTACCACAGAGTGCCAGGATGACAGCACCGCAGGATGAAATCTGGTCCGAAGAGTTCTTCCTGTGTGCACTGAGTGTCTGGGTCTAACGGTACAGGAATGCTGAAATGCTTCCGAGAGATTCATTAAGCTCCCATAGGCATTCTGAGGCATCGAGATATTTTGGAGATTGGGCCTTAATATCTCGATTTGTGATTTAAAAAATAAAAAGTGCCATAATCTTCCCAAAACACTTCCACGTACTCCCTCGCTTGGGTAGTTAGTCGTTGCAAAGCACAAGTACTGTCCCAGCGCTAGGATTACTAGTCAGCCTCGTGTCTTTCCAGCTCAGTAGCTGGTCTGAAACATGATTTGACACCGTATTTATAGGTAGGTGTATGTTATCGGTGACATTAAGAAATGCTTTGTGAAAGTGTCTCGTTACCTCTGAAATACTAGTAATTCATTGTTTTTCTGATGGTGCGCACAGGAACTGGAGAGCAAGCGGAAGTGCCGGGGCAGTGAATTTTGCTTCTGGCCCATTCTTGCACCAGCCTTGCACTGTGGCTCTTCCAGGCTGGGCTACGTTTCTTTAGCAGCTGCCACCCTCTCCCAAGGTAGTTTCTTACATCCTGAGTTGTTCTTCACTTCCTCCTGATGGCTCGTTATTCTGGCACGTATGCTGCGTTGTGCAGAAAAGCCTTGCCTGGGAGCGCAGTGGCTGTTACAGAATAGTGAGTCCGCCCAAAGTCTGCTCCTGATCCTCCTTTCAGAGAGGAGGAGGGGGGCGAGGAGCACGTACAGGTAGTCGGTGGCAGCTCTGATTTACGTATGACAGGAACAGTGTGCTGTATATCCTACCCACAGGAGGGTAGAGGGCAGGTAAAGGGCAGGTATTTTTTGCCACCAAAATGTTAAATTTCCTCTAACGGGAAAGTAAAGAAGAAGGGGAACGTTCTGAGACTTTGAAGAACATGTGAAGTGCATGGCTGCGGCGTTGGAGAGCTGAGTATGAACAGTGTGAATGTATTACGGGTTGTGTCTGTCTGCACCCACCGCATTCACACTGCATCGAGATGCCAAGATTTAGATGAATGACAAATGGGGCACCACGTGAAACTAAGGAAGCCGAAAATTACTTAGATTTTCTTGGCCAGGATGAAAATAGTAACAGATGACTTGAGCTCTCTCACTTTACCCAGGATTTGTTGCAGAGTGATGGTTTTATTTTAATTTTTAAGCCTTCACAGGTCAGATTTAGCTACCTGAAGGTAGGTGTGCGGTTGCATTTCAGTTGGGCTGCCAGGGCATGGTGTGGAATTGGCAGCTGTCACTGGGCACGTTCTGGAGCTGGACAGAGCAGGGCATCTCGGATGGCACCGGTCCCTACCCTTAGGTAACGAAATCCCTTCCAGTAATCTGTCAGAACTTGGTAACTGGTTTTAGGAGGGTGCTAGTATAGTACCTCTTCACTAGGGAGAGGAACGTTTACCACCTCAACAAGTATTTTTGCAGAAGTCTTCTAAGGAACACACCAGACCGGTGTAGGTTAACTGCACTGTGACCTGGTTTGTTTTGGTTTTATTGTAGGAAACGAGCGAGAGAAAACCTCGCCATAGAGACTCCTCAGTGAAGCACCTTCTTTTATTACGTTCTTTAAAGATCGGGTGTCTAGGTTAGTAGGCACGATTTGGTAGACACATACATGAGGTTTTATACCCTATTCCCGGCCGAAAGATCCCTCCCTTGTTTCCCCATGGGCTGGGTACTCCAAGGTTTACAGACTGACCCGTCACGCCTATTACATGTTACAGGTAACATTGGATCATACAACTTCATGCGTCGCATGTCTCATTAACTCGGACTTACGCCTCCCCTAGGAGGAGAAAGTAATATTCAACAGCCTATTAAGCAAGCGCAGTGCTGCTCCCACAGGCCCTTCCATCTTAGTAAAGCCCAGTTTGACACATTCAAGATTTTACAGCCGGTTATCTTGTTCCTTCTCTCTTGGATTGTCTTCTGGTTTCTTATCTTGCAGGACTGTCTCCTGTTTCCCTTACCAGTTCCTTTGAGATGCCCGAGCAGCATCCCTTTTAGCTGCAAGAACAACATCCCTTTCTTTCCTCCTCACATTATCAACCTGTGATTGGTTCTGTGTCGTGGTTTAGACCTGACTGGTGACTAAAGCCACACAGTTGTTCTTAGCCTACCTAAGGGTTAAGGCAGGGGACAAGGGAGGGCTGCTTACAGTCACGGGCAAAAGACAGACCGGACTAGTGAAAACAATTTAATGCAGAACAACAAAACCACAAGCAAATCACCAAAAAGTAGGATAGAAAGAACAACACGATCTTAGATACACCTTCCGCCCACCCCTCCGTTTTTCCTGGACCTGGCTTTACTACCTCCTCCCTACACCAGGGAGCAAAGGAAGGGGAGGGCAGTCAGTTTTAACTCTTTCCAGGGTGTTGCAGCTGCTTGCTCCGTGGAACACATGCCTCACAGGGCCATGTGGTGACACCCCCACACACCCCCCCACAGGAGACAGTCTGGCGTAAGCACCTCTGGTTCGTGTGGCGGAGTACTCCCGGGCTTGGCTCTGCCAGGGCCGAGCTGAGTCCCGCACCTCCGCTCCGCAGCCTGGCGGCTTCCCCCGACAGAGCTGC
>NW_010424886.1:17007-17715 GCF_000710305.1 Buceros rhinoceros silvestris
TCAGACGGCAGCGAGGAGCGAGGGGGAGGGTTGCCGCAGGTGGAAGGGAAACTCGCTGTACGGGCGTGTGTTCTGCAAACTTCAGCTACCTCAGCAAACGCGTGGCTGTTCTCCCTCCTCCATCCTCCCCCCTCTGAAGCAAAAGAACGTGCCGGAAACTAAAAGTGTTTCCCCCCTTAAAGAGGCTGATTTGCAGAGGCGCCGACTGGTGCAGCCTGGACTAGAGGCAGAGCCAAACTGCAGGCGCAGGGCTTTTTTTTTTTTTAAAAGCTTCTTACAGGAGACACGCTAGCTGCCAAAATCTTACCAAACAAAGGCAGCAGCCTCCTCCCCCTGCTGCTGAAACCATGGCAAATCCTAAACCACAACATTCTCTGTTAAAACTAGTCAGAGACGCTGGCTGGCTTCATTCCAAGGAGATTTTGCTGGGTGACTAAACAAACTACTTCAGAAACCCAGTTCTCCTTCATGTTTACGCTCATCACAAACCCTGCACTGCCCTGCAGAACGGGCACGGTTAAAATCCAGGCTGGCTACCTAGTCTAAGAAATTAGATTTTCAGGGAAGCAAAGGTGAACAAAATTGCAAGTAGTTCTTCACTTCAGCATTTCTGTAAATGCCAAGGGGGCGACTGCTGCTTCACTTGATTTTACCCATGGAAACGAGGTTTCTCGTGGAACTGAAGTTTGAAATGGGAGGAAAGAGCGG
>NW_010424886.1:17814-23517 GCF_000710305.1 Buceros rhinoceros silvestris
GCTCTCCAAGGTCTGCGTGACCTCGAGTAGCTCTCCAGCGCTATGCTGTATATCCAAGTCTTTGCGGCTAGAGATTGGCGCTGAGTGGTTTTAACCAGTAACTGGAAAGGAGGTTCGACCTCTCGCACCCTGTTCTGTATTGGCTCGAGCTGAACTAAAGCATTGTTAAAGGATACAATCGCGGACTGAAGACGTTGCTGTGCCAGGCTGCGTGATGCAGTACTTAAGAAGGCAGCATGATGTAACACATCATGATGCTTAAACACAAATGAGTAGGTATCTCGCGCCGTGGTACACAGTTGTGTCAGGAATTATCTCTGAGACTTCAGTACGCGCTTGGGAAATGCCATTTCCATCCACGTGTCAGGTTTTGTTCTGAAGGGGCGAAGCATCAATTTTCAGTTAACATCTGCTGATTTTGTTCTGGTATATCCAAAATCCAGAAGCATTTTAAAATTATGGTTTTGTTGCGTTAGTTTTGTAACACTTTCAAAAGTTGCCTCCAGCTCAGTGCTGAAAAAGAGATTCTGCTGGTTTTCCACGCTGCATCATCTTGGTGATGGCCTCGGCATCGCCTTGGTGAAAGGTTTACGCTCCAGCCCCATCCAGTTCGCGTGCTGCTTTCCCACCCGTGCTTCCGCCAGCGCCATGCCCGGGCCCGAGCCCCCGCTGTTCTGGGTCACTTCTTGCCGCAGGGCCAGGGTTGAACGTTCACAAAGCTGCAGTCGGCTGCTCCCCCTTAGAAACCACGACGACAACACCGCGCTGCTTGTTCCCAGACCCTGTCACCTCCTGACCGTACGATGGCGCCTGTGCACGGGTGATGCCTTCAGTTCCCTCCTCACCGCCTGCGTACACGACTTGCCATTCCCCCCTTCCTCCAGCGCCGTGATTATTCTGGCACAGCTGGCTTCAAAGCTGATGTTCATTTACCACGATGCTAAAATTACGAATGTGCTTCGTGTTGCTCGCAGCTTTTGTTTCTGTAAAGCGACATCGATACATGCACATCTCATTTTCCACACATCCAGTCTCCAGCCCATCTTACTGGTGTGGTACAGGTGCTTGTTTCACATTCCATGTCAACATTTTTCAAGAGTTTTGGGTATGCAATGAGTAATATTTCAGCTGTGACAGCCAAAAGCTGTATGGAAGGGATACAAGTACGTGAACGAGGTCTCTTCCATTCTTACCTTGAAAGGATGAAAACCCAAACAAACAAGTCTCCTAACATGGGCGGTAACGAAGAAGGAATAGGCAAGAGAATTCTGGTGCCAAGGAACAGGCATCTTGTCAAAGGAATTAACCTCAGATATTTAAAGAAATACATATTCTTCGATTTCCTTTATAAAATACAAGGAATTAGAACACCTTGCTCAAGGCTGGCTGAAAACTGTTGAAATAATCTTCACATGTAAGATATTTACCTGTGTGGAGGAAGGCTTCGTTAAGAAATTGCAGGGTCATCATCATCGTGGCTTGGCTTCACGAACGAAGGTCTGGGAAGGGCTTTTCCCACGCTCACTGCAAGCGATGAGTGCACCCTTCGGGGCTGCGCGGTGGGTTTTTTAGGTGAGGCGCAGCGTGCGCGGAACTGGCTCCACCCTTTACACCTGAGGTTCATCTGCCAGGGCCTGGCGAGCTTGGACGGTGACAGCGAAGTCCTCAGGTCGTAGGTTTGGTTAGAGTGTCCTTCTCTGAGATGGAGCCTTACAGGGCTAAACGAGCTCCATCTGCCCGGGTTTGGAGTCAGAGTTGTCCTTCTCCTAGGATGGTGCCCGAGGGCCAGTGAGCCCATCCTGCCCGTGGACACACTGTGTCTGACCCTTCAGCTGAGACCTGTCTGGCCTGGGAGACCCCACCGGAGGCACCTGCCATCACCAGCACAGCTCTCAACCCCACAAGGGCACGCAAGCTCCTTCCCCACGGCAAGGGGGTGCCTGTGAAAGAGGAACTGCAGGGTACGCATTTATTAAAACACCAACTTTTTAGTTGCTGTCTAAAGCCTAATGTGCTTTAAAAAATATTTCAGTACGTTAAAAAAATATTAAGATTCACAAATTAAGGCTCATGTTCCACAATCCTGACTCGGGACAGAATCACGATGAATCAGGACACCAGCTCCCCCTTATTGCCTCTCTGTGGATATTCATCAAGTAATCGAACACACGAGACAGGATTCTGCCAAACATTACGCAGTTCTGTGCTTAGTTATTTCACTTTACTTAGTTTATGATGAAAAACATTTTCTCCTGCAAATGTGCCTTCAGGTTCTCTGATTCATTTTTCTTCCTGTTTCGCCTTAATCATCTGTTTGACTGTGTAATCTATTATGAATCCCGAAGTATTTCATTTGCAACGCAGCCCTAACTGCTGCGCATCCAGAATTAAATTGCAGCTTTTGCAGGTTTTCATTAGAGGTTTTTTTTACCTCAGTGACTAGCACTGGGCATGCAGAAATATTTTTTCTTTTGTAGTTTTTCCCGGCTACAGCCAAAATGCTGTCGATGACAAAGTTTAGCAACAAGTATTTTTCTTTCTTTAAATGGTCTCCCCTTTATGCCTTTAGCAGCACTTGTATACCACTGAACCCTTCATAAATCGAATACGGAGCCACACTTTCCACCAAAAAATGGCATGAGACCGTCATTAGTCCTTCCACAGCCCCCTCAAGCATTCCCGTGCTCTCTCCATGGTTTTGGCTTCTTGCCTGCTGCCCAGTTCTCTGACCGTACGGTGTTAAACACGCTGAGCCAGTGAACGCTGGCACAGCCCTGCACGCCGCGTGCCTGTACGCTCCAGGCACACGGACTGTCCTGTTGAGACCAGTGGGACCAGCCTGTGCTCCACGTGGTTTGGAACTGTGATCTCAAATGACTTCCATTTTCCCAGGGATCTAATTCTCCCTTTCCATTACTTGCTACTTCATGCTGTTGCTATTCTACCACCTCGTGTGTTCATGCTGGGAATTTATTTGGGGGGTTAAAACTTCACGTTTGTCTTCAAAAGGGTTTTGAGCTTTACATTTTCACAAGTAATGTCGCAGAAAAGCAGACTGTCGGTACTTGACCCGCGCAGCCTCGCAGCTTATGGACTGCCAGAAAGCTGCTCCACGTATAAGCGGATCACAAACTCCTGTCGAGCTGAGCACAGGCTCCACACCTCCAGCCAGGTGAGCATAGGGAGACACGAGGGGCTTCTTACTTTCAGAAGTTTAATTTGTACTTTGCTCCTTACTTTTGCTCCATTTTTGATTCGAGTCCCATTGGCCCAATCCTATATGACGTATAAAAGAGGTAAGAGATTGCTCTTAGCTCTTACTGGAGGAACTCCGTTTTCAACTCAATTTCCAGAGTTTCAAAGTGGCCTTGTGGCTCACCCGGAGCACGGTTAATGTAGCTCTGGAAGAGCTGTGCTGGAAAGAGAGCAGGTAACAGCTTTGAACCGACAAATACAGCCCTAAAAACGGCCGCTGTCGTTACTGCTGCTCTGGCAGCAAATGTTGTTCCTCCTGAAGTCTCACTGAAAAGAGGGTTTGTCCCTCGGTGTAATGGTTTGTTTTGTAACGCCTCGCTGTCTTGTTAAACTTTTTATTAGAGAAACAGGGAGGGGCCGGCACAGGGCAGTGTTTCGAAACACAGTACTGGTGTAGTCACTGAAGCAGACAGCCCGCAGGGCCATCGACGACTCTATTAGCCAAGCAGAGAAAACAGAAATACCTTTACACTCCCCGAATCTTCTCCAGCCTGTCTTGAGTCAGTGCTGACTGCCAGCAGCTACCGGCCTGGATCTTTCCTGGTCATTTTACCTTCATTACCTGTACTCTTCAGCAGCTCTGGAGGTGGCAGCTTCGATTCGTGGACAAATAAGGCCATGAAATGTGGAGCTTACAGAAGTACAGGGTAAACACTGGATTTGCTTTTTTTTACCTTTCCTACCCTAAAACAATGAGAGTTTAAATCAAGAGGATGCTATTTGAAATTGTAGAGTAAATAATTAACCTCCCTGCCCGATGAAAAATTCCTTGAAGCTTGCTCAGCACTTAATAAGGAAGCACTAGAAATGAAATCGCCTGTGAAACTCTACCTTTAACAACTAAGTATTAATAAGTCTGAATATTTGTAAACCAAGATATTACAATGACTTTAATGCAGCTAAATGACTTGTCAGTTCTCCAGAGGATGCCAGGGACCCCTGCTCAACACAAGGACCACCCTGCTGTTTAAATGTAAGATCTTCTTTAAAAATTTTTTCTTTCAATTAAAAAAAAATCTTTTTCTTTTTCTTTTCCTTTTCCTTTTTCTTTTTTTCTTTTTCTTTTTTTTTTTTTTTTAACAGGGCCGAATAATCTGCATTTTGATCTCAGGCAGCTGAAAAAACTGCGCCTGGAATCTTCCAAAAAAAAAATTCAGTTTGAGACAACACCCCTTATGGAAAATTTCAGCCTCGTAAAAGCTGGCAAAGTTTTATGAGCAACTAAAACCTGTATAATGCCAAGTATCAGACAGCTTCAAAGGAAGTACCACCACGCTGCACGCTGCTAATCTAAAATTTCAAAAGGGGAAGAAGGTCTTTGCTCAGGAGCTTGTGGGGCTCACTTGAAGGGGGAAGGGGATGACATTAGGCTTGCCAGGGACAAGCCGTGGTGTGGAAGACCACGGTTAGAGGGACAGGATGCCAGTGAGGGCCCTCAGCCTGTTGCTCTGAAGCATGCGGGGGACTCTGCCGCACGCATGAAGTCTGAGGTCACGGAAGGGAAACCTCAGTGAAACATCTCCAAGGAATTGGGGGCTATTCCTCCAAGAAGGTGACATGACCGATAGCCCAGCTCAGGTGCCTCTACACCAACACACGCCACAGGAGCAACAGACAGGAGGAGCTGGAAGCCACCGTGCTAGCAGAAAGCTACGACCTGAATGCCATTACTGAAACTTGGTGGGACAACTCCCGTGACTGCAGTGCACCTAGTGATGGCTGCAGGCCGTGCAGAAGGGACAGGAGAGGAGGGAGGGGCAGAGGATTGCTCTCTGTGTCAAGAAACGGATAGAGTGTGGAGAGCCGCCTCTGAAGAACAGCCACCAGCAGGTCGAAAGCTTACGGTGTTGAGACCAAGGCAATAAAGGGAACCTGGTGGTCGGTGTCTTCTACAGGCCGCCTGATCGAGGGGAGCCTATTGACGAAGCCTTCTTACGCCGGCTACTGGAGGCATCATGCCCACAGGTCCTCATCCTGCTGGGGGACTCTAGCCCCCCCGACATCTGCTGGAAAAGTGGCACGGCGAGCTGTAGGCAATCCCGGAGACTGCTGGAGAGCATCGGGGATAACTTCTTCAGCCAGGTATGGACAGCGCCGTCAGCAGGGTTGCAATCCTGAACTGACGATCACCAGTGCAAGTGTGCTAACTGGTGACATCAAGACTGGAGGCAGCCTGGGCTGCAGCGATCATGCACTGGTGGAGTTCACGGTCCTGAGGGATATGGGCCTGGCAAAGACTAAAGTTAGGACCCTGAACCTATGCTCCTTTGCTTAGGAAAGCAAGCTTCCGGGAAACGGCCCTCAGGGACAAGGGAGCAGAACAGAGCTGGCAGATCTGTAAGGATCTCCACAGAGTGCAAGAGCTCTTGATCCCGAGGTGCAAGAAATCAGGCAAGGAAGGCAAGAGACCAGCACGGCTGAGTCAAGACCTGCTGGTCAAAATCAAGC
>NW_010424886.1:23640-34175 GCF_000710305.1 Buceros rhinoceros silvestris
GTAGCTGCACAGGCAGTGGAAGCTGGGACAGGAATACTGAGAAGATTACAGGGACACTGCCCGGTTGTGTAGGGATGAGGTCAAGAAGGCCAAGGCACGGCTGGAGCTAAATTTGGCAAGGGATGCAAGGAATAATAAGAAGGGCTTCTACAGGTTTGTCAACCAGAAAAGGAAGGTTAAAGAAGGCAAACGCCCACTGATGAACTTGACTAGCAAGCTGGTAACAACAGATGAGGAGAAGGCTGAGGTACTCAGCCTTCAGCCTCAGTCTTCACAGATAACCTCTCTTCCCACACCTCCCAAATGGATGGACTGCACGATGGGCACCAGGGGACAAAGTCCCTCCCACTGTCAGGGAAGATCATGTTTGTGACCACCTGAGGAACCTGAACATACACAAGTCTATGAGACCGGATGAGATGCATCCCAAAGTCCTGAGGGAATTGGCTGGTGTAGCTGCCAGGCCACTCTCCATGATACTTGAGAAGTCCTGGCAGTCAGGTGAAGTCCCTGGAGACTGGAAAAAGGGAAACGTTGCAGCCATTTTTAAAAAGGGTAGAAAGGACGACCCTGGGAACTGCTGATCTGTCAGCCTCACCTCTGTGTCTGGGAAGATCATGGAATAGATTCTCCTTGAAGCTATGCTAAGGCACACGGAGGACAGGGAGGTGATTAGAGACAGTCAACATGGCTTCACCAAGGGCAATTTCTGTCTGACCAGCCTAGCGGCCTTCTATGATGGAATGACTACATCAGTGGACAAAGGAAGATATACAGATGCCACCTTTCTGGACTCCTGTAAAGCCTTTGACATGGTCCCTCACAACATTCTTCTCTCTAAACTGGAGAGATATGGAGTTGATGGGTGGACTGTTCAGTGGATGAGGAATTGGTTGGCTGATCATATCCCGAGGGTGGTGGTCAGGGGGGGTCCTGGGGATTGTGGTCAATGGCTTGGTGTCCAGATGGAGATCAGTGACAGGTGGTGTCCCTCAGGGGTCTGTACTGGGACCAGAGCTGTTTAGTATTTTCATCAATGGCATTGTGGGATTGAGTGCACCCTCAGCAAGTTTGCAGATGACACACCTGAGAGACGGGACGGCATCCAGAGGGACCTGGACAAGCTTGAGAATCGAGCCCATGTGAACCCCACGAGGTTCAACAAGGCCAAGTGCAGGGTCCTGAATCTGTGTTGGGGCAACCCAACACATCACTACAGGCTGGGGGGTGGAGGGAGCTGTTTAGTATTTTCATCAATGGCATTGTGGGATTGAGTGCACCCTCAGCAAGTTTGCAGATGACACACCTGAGAGACGGGACGGCATCCAGAGGGACCTGGACAAGCTTGAGAATCGAGCCCATGTGAACCCCACGAGGTTCAACAAGGCCAAGTGCAGGGTCCTGAATCTGTGTTGGGGCAACCCAACACATCACTACAGGCTGGGGGATGAAGGGATTGAGAGCATCCCTGCGAACAAGGACTTGAGGGTACTGCTGGATGAAAAGCTGGACACGAACCAACAATGTGAACTTGCAATCCAGAAGGCCAGCCATATCCTGGGCTGCATCAAAAGAATTGTGGCCAGCAGGTCAAGGGAGGAGATCCTACCGCTCTACTCTGCTCTGCTGAGACTTCACCTGGAGTACTGGCTCCAGCTCTGGAGTCCAGCACATGACAGACATGAACCTGTTGGGGTGGGTCCAGAGGGCCCACAAAAATTATCAGAGGGATGGAACACCTCTGCTCTGAGGACTGGCTGAGAGAGTTGGCCTTGTTCAGCCTCGAGAAGTCTCCAGGGGACATTACTGCAGCCTTTTGATACTTAAAGGGGACATATAAGAAAGATGGGGACAGACTTTTTAGCAAGGCCTGTTGTGACAGGACAAGGGGTGATGGTTTTAAACTAAAAGAGGGGAGACTTAGCCTAGATATAAGGAAGAAATTTTTTTACCATGAGGGTGGTGAAACACTGGCACAGGTTGCCCAGAGAGGTGGTAGATGCCCCATCCCTGGAAGCGTTCAAGGTCAGGTTGGACAGGCCTCTGAGCAACCTGATCTGCTTGAAAATGTCCCTGCTCACTCCAGGGGGGTTGGACTAGATGATCTTTAAAGATCCCTTCCTACCCAAGCTATTCTGTGTGATTCTATGTTTCTAAGTACAGGTTATTCAAGAGAGATACACAGCTGTAGAAATTTCGTATCGATCTTACAACATTTTCACCAATTTAAACCTATTAGGTCAGTTCTAACCTACCGACTTTGTGTAACACCACCGTAAGAAAGACTGCACCCTCTTTTGATCTTCCTCTACAACTATCTTGCGTAACAGCACAGGCAGACCAAACACGAGTGCCTTTGCATTCCTCCTCCATGTCCAAAGAGCCAGGGGGCTTTTTTACGTTGGAAGCAGCTGATATGCGTGATAATATTTGAATTAAAAACGTTAGTCAGTCATCAGTCTGGTATATTGGAGCACGTTTTTTAATTACTCATTTTTATAAGTAGGAACCATTAGAAGGTCTGTCTAAATCCAAATAAGTTTTTCAGACCTCAGGCAACACTGGCAGATAAGATACTCTCATACCATGCTTCGTTGTTCAGCCTGCGTAGTTCCCACTCCTTTGCTACCCGGTGTCCCAGCCCTACCACGACGAACTTCCTCCGCAGCAGCACGTTGCCACGCGTCTTTCACAGCTCCTCCTCTGACACCTTACTTGTCAGCATTACACAGATCCCAGCAATGACTCCACTGGGACGTGGGAAAACGATGTTTTATAGTGCCATGAAAACCTTCTTTGAAAGACTTTCGGTTTATTTGATAACCATTTTTAATGGCAATTTCTTCTGTGTACCAACACGTGATTGTTCAGGTCAGTCTTTGTTTCATTACTTCATCGCAACTAGTCTTCTCATCAAAAGAAAATACTTCTCAGAGCTTCATTCACTGTTCTTTGCACCCAAGCCTTTGGCTCCCAAGCATTTTGGCTGCCTATAGGCACAGGCGTCACCACTGTGGCTGTTTACATTTGTCCTAGATTTGGAGACTGATAGACACAGTCACATTTAACCACGCTGCTGAATAAAACAGGAGGGTGTTTCTGGGCTTAGAGGTGATTATCGAGCTGTGCCACAGGGCAGCTCAGTATCTCTGCGTGTGTATGGCACTTTTGTCCCTAAGCTCCATGGGTTGAAATGAGTTGGTGGCTTTGCACTGCCCGTGTTGGGATGGGCTGTCATGTGCCTGTTGCGGTGGCCCAGCCATTTGTTCTGACAAACATTGGGCTAGATGCTACCTGGAACCCAGGCACCGTGGCCGCCTCGGGCTCTTTCCAGCTCGGGATGTGCCTCCAAGCCTTGTTCCCCAGAATCTATGCGAAGCTTCCCAGCTGGAACCCAGGCACCGTGGCAGCCTGGGCATCTTTCCAGCTCGGGATGTGCCTCCAAGCCTTGTTCCCCAGAATCTATGCGAAGCTTCCCAGCAGCACCAAGCCAGTTCGGGTCTCTCAGGGAGCATCCTGAAGACCAGCACAGATGGATGGGTCAAAGCCCTTTCACAACCTCCCAGGGGAGGATAATGGGCAGGACACCAAGCCACGGCACTCAGCCGGTGCTCAAGCTCCATGGTGAGGACACTACTCGAAGGGAGCAAGCCATGCAGCAGAGCCAGCAGCGCTGCCGATTGCTGAGGCTAGGGGATACGTCAGGTGACTGTCCTGGAGTTCTGGGCTGATTTTAACCTGTCCTTGAGGCAGATAACTAACCTGGAGAACCGGGAAGCCTCTACTTGCGAGCAGCCTGTGACCAGTCCAGTCCCAAAGTCAAACCATTTGAACCATATCTTGGGAGAGGAACGCAAGGTTATAAAGCACTTGCCCTTTGGTGCCTAAGGATCACACACGCATAGTGAGTTTTAGAGGCTGCCTACAAGAAAGATCAATCATATATACCTCGCACTCCTCTGTCCAGCAGGAACGCCAAGCCCTGACTCCTCATAACATCGCTTCACACCTCGGAGCACCTCGTGTCCTTTTTGCCTGACTGCATCTGCCCTAGGCTGTGATTTTGTTGAAGCTGATGATGTGGGTTCCTTGCCCATAAGATGATCCATACTGTGGGTAAAACATCCTGTCAATTCCAGATGACTTGAGCTGTCTTCACTTTTCTGTAGGCAGTTTCAAGGGACTCTGCTTCCTCCACTGAGATTTCGTGCGTGGCCACACGCCTCTGTCACAGCAGACAGCGATATCCACTACTGCTTCGGGAGGTTCCAGGCAGCGTATTCGTGCCAGAATTTTTGTCTCAAGTGGAATGAGTTAAGGAACCTTCTTCAGACCCATTCTGGGCATGGCAGCTGGGATCAAATCATCTCTACGAATTTCTTTCTGTGGGTCGCAGAACGTTCTTCACTGGATGTTTTCAGGTCCTGCATGGAAACACTTGAGACCATCTAGCCTAGGACATTATTGGTGAAGGACCAAGAAGGTGCCAGGAGATAATGAAGGGCTGATGAAGTGGCACATCCTCTTGTGGTGGCCATAGGAAGACCCTTCCCTATAGCAGCTGGCAAATAAAAACAGAGTCTCAGTCCGCCAGTAAAAGATGTGGCAATATTCAGAAATATTGATCCTGTAATATCTGACACTGGAGAGAGGGAAGAAACAGGCACTGCTGGCTGAGCGCAAGCACCTGTGCACAGACTCCCGAGGACTCTAGAGTTAGGTGTCTCCACAGGTTTGTATTAGATAACGACATGAGTTTAACTTACATACACAAATTAATGTCTAGACGATTCTTCAGAAATTCTGAACAGAGACTACGGAAACTACAAAAACGGACAAGATTTTACTGTCTACTGCATACCAACCAGGCCTGGGCATTGTTTCAAATGAGCAGAAGACTTAAAACTACCCTTAAATAGAAAACATCAGAATACTAAAAAATACGACTTCAAGAAGTTATATTCTTCGAGATACCTGAACTTCCTCCCACTTGAAAAGGGCAGGGGAGAATCGCCACAGATGGCTTAACAGGACCCCGTTTATGGTGTACGCTGTTACACGTTACTCGCTCCTTTGTGAACCAAAGGACTTTGACTCTGGTTTTTTTGGCTTTTTGTCTTGTTTGTGGTAGATCACTTTTTACCATTTAGAAGGGAATTCTAAGTTTTTAAATTGAATCCATCTTGTTTAAACTTCCGGCTACCAGTTTCAGTTATATCTTCCTCTACACTAAAGTGACTTCTCATTGCCAGGAAAGCACTATATAATTTATGTATCTCTGGGTTTTTGTTCCCGTTGTTATTAAACAGCTAAAGACTTTTAAAGACTCTGAATCCTTTTACGATTCTTCATGGTCTTTCCAGTTTTCAGTCAGTTTGATAAAAGGGATCAGGCAGATATAAAACTCACCTTATTTCTACTATCTACTCCACTATTAGCATCCCCCAACAGCACTAGCCCTTTTTGTCCCATGCGTATACTAGACTCTTCTTGAGGTATCTCGTGATCGCAACTCTTTAACCTTTTCCAGGATTCAGTAATGTCTTCTAGGTACATGATTTGCATTCATCAATCCTAGATACGTAATTTTGCATTCAGACACGTTAAGACGTAACTTATTTCAGTGGTTCGTTTTACAGAGTAATCCAGCCTGTGTGATTGTTCTGCATTACTGTCTTTTCCTCATCGTCCATACTTAGTCTTTGTCACAGCCACCAATAAAACCAGTGGCGACGCTATGACAGCTTCTAGAACATGATGGAAGTGTTGGGCCATAACTAAGGCTCCGCCTCTGTGAACAGTCCCACTGTTTGGTTATTTTTGTAACGTTACTTATTTCTTTGGATCTGTCAGTCTATCAGCTTTTAAGCCATTTGATGTCTTATACTGAAACTGAGTGAGACTCACTAGTGTGTAGTATGAAGCACATTACCGAGGTCTAACCCATCTACGCAATTAATCTTGTGCTGAAGCTTCTCACCTACTCAGGTGACAAAGCTTGGTGTGTTTGCTAAGATCTTTCGTCTTTAAGCCACACTTGCCGGTATTAGTTATATCCCTGTCCTTTTATTCTTTATCAAAAATACCTCACGTTTCTTTTCCATCATTTTGCTGAGGACTGACTTTAACATGACGGGCGGGCTCGCTAGTACCTGACTCCTCCTGCTCAGACAAATGGGAACTGGCCCTGGTAACATTCCTCCTGGAATGGCTAAAGCCTTTTGAGATTTACATTTTCCACTGTACACGGACCAGCCCCCTGCCCTGCTGACAAAGGCGGGAAGGAGTGTATTTTGAGGCATGTACCGCTCTACATTTTCACCGTACATGTACTTCTCACTAGGCATTTTCTACGAACTACTGTCCAGAAACAGCTTATGAGGTCTAACAGACTTTTGGTCTGACAGCCTTCCCTTTGTTACGTTTAAGACTCCGGAGTTATGTGGACCTGCAGATTAAATAGTATCAATAGAATGACTGCTTATCCCTCAGCTCTGCTTCCTTCACTTCGGGACACAGTTTTACAAGGATTCATTTTCAGTTTAACTGTCCCAAATACACTATGCATGAAAAATGCTCCTAGTACAGTAGTTACAGTACTGCAAAACACCACTTAGGTGACATGCCTTATGCCACACTCCTTTCTTCATGAGTAAATTAATTCTAATAAATGAACTGACCTTGCTGTCAAACCTATCCCATCAAAAGTTCACAATTTAAACCTTGCAGAGCTACCTGAAAACGGCTTTACTTAATCTTCATGAATTACAAACACATTTTGCCTGTTTTGCCACATGGAAGACAGAAGCACTTACACCCCTTTTTCATCTGCTGATGGAAATACATATTCGCTAAAACCTGTTGTTACTAACATACTACAATCCTCTCTGTCATCTACAGTCCTTGACGGGGCAGTTTTAGTGGTGACACAAGCAGTACGAAAACATGAATACAAAATACTCAGATGTTTGGGTTCTTCTGAAATCCAATTTTTTTTTTTTTTTCAATGCATGTAGTCTTTAATATGTATCCTTGGACGAAGAGCTGAGATGTTACTAGGAAAGGCAGTTCATTTTTCCTGGACATCACAAGCGGTTTACTGCATCATAGTATTATAAGCACTGCCTCAGAATCCCGTGTGCCAGTTTCTGTATTAACACCACCAAACTCCTGTTTCTTGTGTAGTTAGTTTCAAAGTTGGACCACCTAAAATGAAAAGATGTTTTTTCCAACTCTTCCTTACATTAGGTCAGCAGCTACTACAATTACAAAGCACACCTTTTCAGTTCTGTTACAAGTAATCTTGTTAATCCTCCTTTTTAAATCACGATTGCAGTTAAATATTGGTGCATGTGCAAATATTATTAACAACTAAAATAGAAAAGGTTATGGAAGACATTTGAACCTTGGATAAAATGACAGTATTTCTTTTTTTACAGACAAGTTTCAAATAGAAGCTGGAAGGCAGAAAAATTATTCATAAAATTTCCACGCGAATATATTAACAGGAGACTATTCTGGGAGAAATTAGAACACACACCCCACCACTTTCTTTCCTACCCAGCCTCTATTTTTCCATTACTGTGGCTGCATATGAACAATATGATCAGATCACTTCAGCAGGCTCAGGATGTTTGTTGTCCAGTGAGGTAACCTTGATTCAATTCAGAATGACCACTCATCACCTGTTGATGGGTTTGTCAAGGTTGAAAAATTGCTACTGTTAAAGAAAACATGATAATTAACCAAATGATAACATAACTCGATTTCACTGTAAATCAAGAAGCAAACATCTCTCTACCCGAAGGCCTTCAAACCAGACAGCACAAAGCTGATGACCCTCAACTTAGCATTTTACAGCCCAGGGCCGTTTTCAATAGAGGACCTAAAGCTCGAGAAATCTGGCAGTGGCACTTGGCACACTGGTGTTTGCTAAGCACGTTGCCAAGACCTGGTAAGGGATCTAAGTAACACACAAGATAAATAGGAAAGAACTGTGACTGAAAATGGCTCTTCACTAACTTTTACGGTTTATTCACACGTAAATTTATCAGTAAGATGGATGCAAACTTTATCTGCCATACTGACTTACAGTCACACCAATTTTTCCACTACTTGAAGGACACACTCTTTTTAAGACTGCCTAGATGGAAACTGGTTGGAACATCCAGTCAGTCAATGTGCTAATTAAGTGTCGCAGCGAGAAATTACCTGCACGTATCTTCAGAACTAACTCCATGACTGTTAAGTACATTTAATTGTAAGAGGACATTCAGCAGAAGCCACCAGCTTCATTTGCTTTTGGGAGGGCAAAGGCAGCATGGTACCTACTGCTGAGCGGCAGCAGAACAAGCTCCAGGGAAAAACATACAGAAACGCTGTATCCCAGGTATCGAAAGGTACAGACTCTGCTCACGGGACTGTGAACAATTTAGCTATCAACTTTTACCTACAAGCTATATTCTGTCTCTTGTGTATCGAATGGGACCCAGCCTAATCACTAATTAAGTTCAGAAATGCTATTTCTTACAACGTATTTTTTTACCACTTGCCTACTCCGCTCTTGATAGTGCAAGTTACAAAAACATTTGTGCAAATAAGTTAATCTGTGTTGTAACGCAGCGCTGCAAGCATACCTGTTGTGCCTGCGGATTTCAAGTGCATTCTGCCCTTGGACTCCTCCCTGGGCCGTGAGAGCAGAAGTGGCTCTGACTATCAGCTGTAAACACGGCTTCCTCCTGGCAGCTTCCCCGATGGGAGTTACCCTGATCCTCACCATACCGGCGGGTTCGTGGCCCTACTGGAAGCCACAGTGGCTGGGGACAACATTTAGGTGATGGAAGGACAAAATGTCTTTCTAATGTCTCAAAAGCTGCTGGTACATGGCTCCTGAGTAGTAAAGAACGAGTAGTGAAGTCTGCAGACAGAGTGGATTGCTTCAGGTGTTCACAAAACATCTAGCCATGTACTCCTCTGCGGTACTACCCTCGTGACGACGTGACAAGTAGATATGCTCAATCCTTGACGGTAATGTGCCCCGTGTTCCGGACTTCCGTTCCCTATGTGAATGATGGATTGATTAAAATGTCCTTGGAACTGAAGACCTTATAGGTTCCTTAGAATCTTCTACACACTTTACGCTTATTTGGGAAAAATCGGAAAAAGAGATTTAATAATCATAGAATCATTCAAGTTGGAAGGCACCTCTGCAGACCAGCTAGTTCAACCCTCCTGCTCAGAGTGGGGTCAGCTACAGCAGGTTGCTCTAGGTTGTGTCCACTTGGGCTCCTGGTATCTCCACAGACAGAGACTTCACAATCTCCCCCCCTAATGTTTAAATTTAATTTCCCACGTTTGTGCCATCACCTCTCAGCCTTTCACTCAACATCACTGAGAAGAGCCTGGCCCTGCCATCTCTCCTTCCCCTGACCAGTGCTTAAGTGCGCAGGTAAATCCCGCCGAGCCTCCTCTTCCCCAGGCTGAGCAGTCGCAGCTCTCTCAGCCTGTCTCTGAGTATCAGCTGCTCTAGTCCCTTAACCATTCACAGAGCCTAGCTCCTATGAAAGCATTGCGTAATACAGGTTACTAGAGACATGTTCCAAACAAGGATCTTGTCAATGCATAAATAAAACCGATTAATAGTTTGTCCGTTTTTCACTTCTCTATATCAGATCTACTTTGCCGTTGATAATGAATCTACCATCACCTTTCTCTACTCTTGTTCTTTCGGCCTGTTCCATCCTGACAATAATATTTACTCAAGACTATTTTACATCAATATCACATGTATGCTCAAGCTCAGCAATTCTTTTCAAAGTAAATCTCTCTCTCTCCTGCAATACAGGTCAGGGCTGATTCTACAGAACTTTAACAGCAAGCTTCACGGAATTAAAAAAAAAGAATTAATTTTTGAAGTATCGTGGTTTCTCAACCACTTTCAGTACCACGGTTAAAACTTGCACGGTGCAGCGTACATGTTTACCATATGCTACAGCGAAAAAAACAAGCATCGCCCAAATTACTTTTTAAGCCTGCGTGTTAAGATAGAAAGGACTAGTGCATAAAATTAAAGCTGAGTTCAAAGGCTAATTCGCAACATAAACACTGCATGCACGCTGTTCTTCGCCAGATAAGTCACATTTGCATCGTTTGATAAGGGCAACAGCTATTTTCCTTCCATTTTACTGAACCGGTAAGAACAGCACACTAAGGAGCCTCCTCAAGCCCTGACCCCAAAATTATCCAAGAACTTCACATTAATTCAGTGTATCTCAGCTCCATGAAGTTACTCATCGTATGTAATTTTTGATGTCTAGAAAGCTTTAGGATGCATCTTTCATGGATCAACAGCAATGCTTTCCTTAAAAAAAAAAAAAATTAAATTCTGATTAACTTTCAAGTCAAGGGTGAGAAAACACTTGCTAGGCAGGACTCTAATTTCGAAACCACATCATATCAAATTTTCTACCGTCCACAAAAGGCAGTTGCCCCCCACCCGCTCCGCCCGTGCTGCTGTTCCGCGGAGAGGGGGGAGC
>NW_010424887.1:0-9227 GCF_000710305.1 Buceros rhinoceros silvestris
GCACAGGCTTTCTGCGAAATGGAGAGCTATGCAAATTCTGTTTCTTTTTATACTCAGTGCAGCTACAGTTCGGCACAGTCAATCACCTCAGAGCTCTTCCTGTTGCACAGAGTAACCTCTTCTTACTGCCAGTAGTGTCCCAGAGCTGCAAACTGCAGAGCATTGTGTTCAGAGGTGACCTGGGCTTTGAATTTGGTGACTGTTGCTCTTGCCTGTGAAGGTCTGGAGATGTTGGGTGAGATTTTCATTGAAGCATTTCATAGAACTGCATCAGGAAGACAGCTTCAGCGCAGGATGCAAGTTCTAGGCAGAGGCATAGAAAGAAAGCAGTCACATCAAAGTAGCTGAAAGCAGGACGTTAGGATGTGCCCACAGAGGATGTCTGCTCACCTCCTTGCCCTGGCTTCTTTGCAGCTAGTGAATTAATGCTCGTCCCTATCCTGTCCACAGACCTCTCCTCTGTCCTAGCCTGGGACTATCACACAGCCATGGGGCTTCTCATAGAACTCAGATGGTATTTCTTTAGCTGGAAAGATTCCCACTTCATTCCAGTATGGAAGGACCAGTCATTCCTAACCCGGATTTTTTATGTGAGATGACTCCTTGCTTTCTGGCCAGGCCAACTTGAAACACACTTGGGTGTTTCTGAAAGTTTTCATGGTTAGATGTGTGTCCTATTTTGATTCCTATCTATGAACGCCAGTTGACTCATGTAACGTGATCAAAATGACTAGGTGTGTTATCTACCTTGGCTATTCTCAGTCCAGTAATATGAGGAAACCAGAGATGCCAGGCAGGATCTTGCCAATGGCCCATCTAGCTCAACACCTTGCCTTCGGGAGAGAGCAACAAGAGATGTCTTGGAAAGAATATCAGAACAGAAAATGCAGGTATTTATTGAGTGTAATTCTTCAGTTTCCTCTGATTTGGGCTAGCGGGACTCCCAAACAAGGAGCAGTACCTTCCTGGTTTAACCCAATTCTTCTTTACACCCCTGACATCACGGAGTCCTGGCATCTTACTGTTATTACTGCTATCTTTAATGAAATCGCTAGAACACAGCACACAAAGGCTTCTCTATGTTTCCAAAGGAGTATTTTACAGAGCATCTCTAATCACCATGGAAACAGGCACAATTTATTTTAATCAGAGACAAAGGGAAGCAGCCTCCTCTCCTTATGGATAAGATAATAGTCTCACTTGGTCAGGTCTTCCTCGGGAAATCTGTCCCTCAAGCCTGACAGATTGGATGAAGTGGATCCTCACCTGCTGGGTCCTGCCTGGTGGATGCAAGACAGCCAGTAACCACAGTGGTTCTCACTCACCCTGGTCTGTACTGGAAATTAATCGTGATTTGCAAGGGAAATATTTACACAGTCTTGCCCGGGAAAGTTCATCTGACCCCTTAAAGCAGCCAGTCCTTCTTCCTTTGAGAAGAAGAACATGGAGTTCTAACACCGTCATTGCTCCCCAACCCTCCTTGACAATGTGACAATTCTGAAATGGGGGAAAATTCCAATTACAAAGATCTTGCAGTGAAGGAAAGCATCTGTTCTTGAAAAGACAGTTCAACAGCACTTGTTCATGCCTGAGGAGATACTTACCTCACCAAGGAAGATGGTTTTCAGGAGAATAATGCTGGTGCAGTTTCAAGGTTGTCACCTCAAGTCTGGTGTCATGAGGAGGGCACGGTCCTCTCTGGGCTTGTAGGCTCTTACAGTAGCACATGGTCAGCTCTTCAAACTGTAAAACACTTGCACTAAACTTACATCAGATACTGTCGTGGTGATATTACAAAAGAAAGAGAGATCAGCGAAGACCAGTGAGGGAAAGAAGACCAATCAATTCCTTGTGTAAACAAGCTCAATCCAGATTAGATTTGGCCTGTTACTTTCTAAGCTAAATTTGGTTAGTCTGCTAGCGCAGCGTTGGAAACCCGCATTTATTTAGTGAGCTGGAATCTGCTGGAATCTGCTGGTAAGGTCCCATAATAACAGACAGGGACACGGAGTATCCTCTTGTGCATTGATATCGTGCTATCCAGTGTTCCAAGACAGCAAAGACAAACACCTAAGATTGCCGCAGGAAGCAGCGGGATGTATGGATGATTCCCCTTCTGTGAGGGGCGCAATACCTTGAAGTGTCAAAGTGAAATGCTGCTCAACTAAGACAGCCGGTCGCTCCTCAACAGGGTAACTGTGGAATGAGGGGATGCTTCTGGGGCTTTGTCTTAGGCAGTAAATAGATTAAAACACCAGGAAATGGGTGCTCTTGGGGTACTGTGGCTGTATGTCCTGGCTTACAGGTGGGATTACACTTTCAAACACAACTGTTACCCTCTAGCTCCAAACACCGTCACTCTACATCCCCAACCACACCATCATCTGCCTGCTTATGCCTGATTTCCAGGGCACGGTTCACTGCTTTCACGCCTTATGACCAGTGTTGCATCAATTCTCACGAGCTCCAGTTTAAGACGCTGAATAGCAGGTGCTTGTCCTGTAATTGCACGGGCTCACGCTGCCTCCTCTGCAGCAAAGAGCTTTGCGTAAAAGGACACAGAGGGAGAAAACAAGTGAACCACAAAACCAGCAGCTCTAATTGTTTTGTGGTAGATATTGTGAGTGACTCTCTTCAGCAGAAACATACAAAACATCCCAGCCTCCTGTTAGTATTTTATTTATCTGTTTCTCTGCTGAAAGGAAACAAACTTGCTGAGAACTAAAAACCCATCCACGTGCTTGGTGGAAATTCACAATCGACTGAAGCCTGTGAGAACTGAAAACCTTTCTGAAAGACAAAAAATGGCCAATTTGTCGAAGATGTGGAGGCAGCCACTGAAATCCAGGCGGGTGAAGTGTACAGGTGCCTTTAGAGGTTTCCACTGTTACCCTTATGTTGAGAACTCATATCGTTATGCTTGTGTTGAGAACTGGATCCATTTCTCATGAAAACTGTCTTTCATGTCTATACCCATGCAGTTTGCTACCCAAACCTCATCCTTAGCTCTTTGAGATCTGAGAGCTCTGAGAAGATGCACCATAATGTCTATTTTATTACCCTGAGTGATTCCCAGCACCTTCCTAATTAAGGATCTTAGCTAGCAAGGGTGCTGTGGGGGTTCTGATCTTCAGAGAGATGCCATTAAATCAGGGTTATTTAACTTCCACTGAGTTTCACCTGAGTGCCCACAGATAAACATGTGAGCACTTGTAAATCACTGGATATGGAAATGCAAGCCCAGTAAATTGAGGTTACTGCAAAATGTCATTAGCACCCAAGGTATGATTCACCTCGTTGTCAGAGGTTTCTAAGTTTCCTCCATGAATCACTCTCTCCTATTGCACTTTGGCTTTGTGTTTGTTCTCCTCTTGTGTTTGTATCTCAGCCAAAGCCAGGAGAAATGGGTGTCTGGGCCACGGCTGTCAAAGTTGTTTAGCGGGGGGTGGGGGGATGTGTTTAAATTATATTTATTCGAATCTTTGTCCGTTCATGTGGTCCTAATCCAGGGTTGGTCGCAGGATGAAGTAAATGACCCTCCGGGATCGCACTGTTGTGATGATGTTTTTGGCTGTCACCAGAAGATGGTCTTTTGAGGGAGAAGCTGCGTATCTCTCATCCAAGCCTTCTGCTCCTGCAGTGAAGGTTTCCAAGAATAGCAATGTCCTTTTCTCATTTTGTTTCTCAAATGAAATTACTGAATACAAATAGACATCTGACAAAGGAAAATAAGAGAAAAAAGAAGGGTTAGAGCTGCCATTGCGCAGTATTATCTCCTTGGGAAGGTACATGGCATTTATTCATGCTGTGTAACTGTCTTCCTTGTTCAAAAGAATAATATCACCCAGCCTTGGAAGGCAATAGAAAAACAGGTATATTAAGTTAGCTGAAAATTTGCTATAGGGGGAAAAACACCTTCTTATACTGTAGGTGATACGCACCATCCATCTCTTTTGAAGTGCAAGCAGAAACCAAAGGCATTAGGATAGCTAATAAAATGCAATAACAAAGCAGTACAAAGGGAACAGTTATAGAAGTGCAGTAACTTCAACAGATTTGTCAGAGAGGGCATTCGCTCAGGAGGAGTTAGTGGCTGCCCGGGCAGTAACGGTTCCTGCCATACAGCATCCTGCCCAAGGACGGGGGCCGCCTGCTTTGCTGGAACATCCGTGGTGTCTTTCAGCAGCATTTGTTGCTAAGAGTCAATCCGAGTGGAAAAGCCGGGTACTAAACCCCTCTGTACTCTGACTGATGACATTGGAGTAAGATGAAGAAGATGATGCATGAATTGCAAAGATGGAAGAAATGGGATAATCAATAACATATCTTAAATTAAAAAATAAAATGCAGTTATTTAGAATGTGATTTTCAGGCACATCTGGAGATTTCAGACACCAGAAGGATTTTCATTTCTAGGATGGTTCTCATAATGTCCTCAAAACCAGGCTATTTCTGTGTGATTCAAGCAGCATAACAAAAAATTGAGCCTACAGAAATATATTCAGACTCTGGTGCGTACTCTGGAATCTACATTTGGAAGAAAAAGGATCGTATCAATCTCAAGTTAATTAAGAGAGAGAAAAAGAACGTTTACCCTTGCTGGTCTGAGTATGGTTCTGAAAGTCTCCAGACACACCTGAGAACCTTGGCTTGAGAAAATCCCTGAGGTGGTTTTAGGTCAGCAGGAGGAAGTTCTAATAAACAGATTTGAGTGGCAGGAAAAAATAACCGTAAGCAATGAAACCTACCGAAATGAAGGGAACGGCTCCATTTCTTTGTGCTGGACTTTGGACAAGGTCTGCAGAGAACACCAGTGTGAGACATTCACAGATTTCAGGGCAGAAAGGGGTCTTCAGGTCATGTGATCGGACGTGCTATTCAGGAAAAGGGCGTATGGTTTTACCTGGAAAAACTGGAAAATAATAATGCTTATGAGCCAGGCAAAGAAACATGAGGTGGACTCTGAGTTGTGGGACAGGATCAGACTCCAGCAGTGTTTTGCATCTGTGTGTAGCCCTCCCACCCCACCTAAGAAGTATGAGGCGTGTAGACACCTGGGGATGCAGATGAGCAATGGGTTTTGAAATTATGACAGTGCTTCTTGGATGGAAAGGGGAACTCAGGTGAGACATAGATGTAGGGGTCTGGGCTAGGAAGGGCACTGCTCTGGAGATGTTAGGCTGTAATCATGAGAATTTGCCTCTCTGTGAATATGAAACTTCTGGTAATTGGCCATGGTAAGAAGTGGAATCCTGAACTAAAGACTAGTTGATTCAGTTTATGTCAAAAACTAGTATTTGTAGTTCCTGTGTAGAAGTGTGTTGAAAACTTTTGATGGAAGAGAGCTGAGTGATCTGGAGTTCAGATGGAAAATGGTGATACCTGCACAGGGACCACATAATCTCTGGTTAAACTTCACTGGAAGCACAGAATTACATCATGACTGCGTTTAGCTGGCAGTATAAGGTATCCAGATTTGAAATAAAGACCACATGGCAGGATGCATTCTGCGTTTGTCAGCTGGTATATCTCCCTGTGTCTTACAAAGTGGGAAATACAAAGTCTGCTCAGTGTGGCTGTCGTACACTAACCCCATCAGGAAACAATGTGAGAACCAGCGAAACGCCAAAGTCACAACTAGCTTCAAATGCAGTCTGTACATCACAGGAGAACAGGAACGTAGGGTGGAAGTATATTTATAATGCTGGCAAGCTGAAAGGCTTCAGCAGTTCACCTTTCTCAAAGTAATAAAACCCCATCACTCTTCTCAGCGAAGAAACTGTGAAGTTGTTTATTTTTTCCATCCCCGTAGCGCGAAGAAGGAAAGAGCTTGCAATACTTCCGCTGCAGCGTGTGTGGTAGTTAGCTGCCTTCAGTACCAGAGCCACCTTAGGTCACCTCACAGCCTGCGATGGGAATATCCCCACAGCACCTATTTAAGGTGGGGCAACGTTCATGCTTCTCCTTCATCTCCTGGTTAAAGACAAGTAATGAAGCATCAGAGGCTGCAAGTGCCTCTCGACAGTCTCAGTGGTTAAATACCACCTTGTGCTCGAGCTTGGGGACTGCCTGCAGGTGCTGGTGCCCACAAAGGCTCCCTGAAGAGGTCCTCAGGCTTTTACAGAGTTGATGTGCTCAGGAGCCTGAGGACACACAGAAAGGCTGTGGCCAAGGACATCTGAGCTTAAGTGATTGTCAAAATCCATACAGAAAATTGTGGATAAAAGAAGGAAATAAACCCCTGCTTCCTCGGGGAGAGAGGAGCTTTCTCTCTAGGTGTGGCATTGGTCGAAATCCTAAGGATGAGGCAAATGAAGTTTCAAAAAAACCTTAAATGATGAAAGTCATCTGGAGCTTTTTACTCCTGGCAATTAGCACAAGTCAGCTTCGAGCTCCTGGTAGCTTTTGGTTACGAGTTGTGCCAAACAGCAAGTGCTTCTCTGGCAATACAAGTTCTCTGAACGTTTTCCCCAGACTTCTCCTCACTGGAGCCCTGCCAGCCCACATGTGGATTTATAGCCAATAAGAGCAAAGCAAAAGGAATGCCACAAGTCAAGACTCGGCCATGGATTCAAGAACAGCAGCACCTGGGTACCTGTGTGCTCCCACAGCAACTTGACGATTCGTGAGTAGCCAGAGAGCCATGGGTCCACCAGCCAGCAGCCGTGGTTCAGAGCGGCAGCAGCAAACACCATGCAGAGCATACTGAGGTGGTGCTGAACTCAGCAAACCTGGCCTGCGGTTTTATGCAAACCCTTCTACCTTCTTTTAGATTATATGGGTTCATGTCCCCTAAATCTCCCTCTCAGTTTCAGGTATGAATGAATCTTTAGATAAAATTAATCTAGAAGAAACTACCTAGTTTGGACTAGTTTCACTACAAACCTAGGCAAAACCACAGAACTGCTCATGGTTTCCAGACAAACCATACACTTCACCTAGTTTTTTTGGGGTTCATTCTGAAAGTTTCATGAAGTCTGAAAAAAAATAAGCATGAAGTTTAACTGGTTTGAATTGCTCTCTGTATACTTCTGCCCGCAGGGAATATAATGGTTGACGGTGCAGATGCCCGCTTGCAGAGGGACAGTTCTCTGCACCATTTGAACCCCCAGTGAGTTTTAAGGGAAAATAGGTTGGGCCATTGGCCTACCTCAGCTCCTGAGTTTTGGACTTGGTTTTGGCCCCTATATGGACCTTGTTAGTATAGTTTCAGCCTTAAATACGTAACTGGAAGATAAAAATCAAAGATTCTCTTTGTCATGGTAGGAAATCTATGGATGGCACAAGCATGCCATGGACAAGTCTGCAGCTTTCATATCCCAGGGTTTAAAGAGACGGGGGAAAAACTAAGACTCCAGTGTTGTTCTCTCTGATTGGTACCGGCTTCTTCCAGTAAAGAATAAAACTTGGATCATTCCTAAGTCAGACGGTAGCTCAAGCTACTCACGTGAGTGTAGTGCAGCAAAGGCTGTGCCCGGCAAAGGCAGCTTCAGTCCTGTATCCATGAAGGCAAATAGTAGAGAAATGAAAACAGGAGTGAGATGAAGGATGGGCAGTACTAGAGATATATTATACTGTAGAGAATTTGTCTTGAAATATAATGCATTTTTAGTGATATATAAGCAAATGTGTTTATGTTTGCTGGGTACACTTCTGAGGCTGTGTCTCATCTACTGAGCCAGTTCTGTCATCCAGGATACATCAGTTCTGATTCTCTTGCTGAATTCTTTAGAAATTACCTTATTGAGCACAACCGGGCCAGGAAACTCAAATAGTCTTGAAGCTTTCATTGTAAGAGACAGCTCGCTTTCACTTCAAACACTTCAAGTCATGATGGACCTGCCATTCCTTTCAAGGGTCATGCCAATGCTTTACTAACTGCAGGCTCATGAATTTGCTTCTCTTTTCTATTGGGTTGACAGAGTCAGACAGAAAAGACAGAAAAGAGGACAGCCTTGTAGGTTTGTTTTTTTCCCCACCTCATCTGCCACTAATTCTTATTTCCGCTGGTCAAAACTTTCCTTTTCTTAATTTAAGTTCACATGGACTTAGGTTCAGATTCCCTTCTTTCCTCAGTTTGAGTATATCTTTAACCCAAATTGCTCAAACTTCTCTCAGCAAATCTGAGAATACTCTCAGCAAATACTGGGAATCATCTCAGCAAAGGTATTTTCTAGACCCCAAATAATTTGCTCACTCCTGCCACCACAACTGGTGAGCAGAGGGAATCTGTATCAGAGTGTGAGAACACGCAGGATGGGAAGCTGCAAACTGCAGCTTCAAGCAATACTTCAAATGATAAAAAACACGGCAAAAAATTGAAAGTTAGAGGCACCCATTCACATACAAAACCCCCCATTTCTCTGTGGCCACTGTTAAACGTAACAGGCAGTTTCAGGATGTGCCTTGACAAGCAGGTTGGTTTGGTTGGGTTGGTTTGGTTGGGTTGGTTTGGTTGGGTTGTTTTGGTTGGGTCGGTTTGGTTGGGTTGGGTTGGGTTTATCAGCAGTCTAGAGGGGGTTGGCCTGTGGGTAAAACCCAGACTGAAAGGAAATCTGTTTTCATGTCTGGGCTTTGCCACAGCCGTCCTGCCTGACTAGGGCCACGTCACCCACTGTGTCCCACTTTCCCCAGCAGCTCTGGGAGAAAGGCGGCATGCTCCCCCGGGTGGGAGCCGGGTGAACATACAGCCTCACTGTCTGTCAGCATCCCCTGAAAGCAGAGGATAATGCGAAACAAGACAGTAATGACTTTTCCTGGAGTTTCTTAGGCCAAAAGGAAGAGGGTGGGAGCGCAGTGAATGACTGTTCTGCAAGAAGAGCCACCAGTGCATGCTCTGCGCTTGTCTGCTTCTTCTGTGAGTGCTTTGGGAAGAGCAAAACACTTGCTAATGGTTTGCGGCAACATCCGAACTCTAGTATTTTCCACCCCAGAGCTCAAATCCTTTTACAAGAAAGATCTAGCTGCTTTCTATCATTTTACAGACAGAAAAACTGAGGCAGAGGTTGGAGAAGTGAGTAACATAGCAGAGACACCCCTTGTCTTTCCAAAGCCTTTGCCGGTGGCATTGGACAAGTGAGATCCAGGGAGCTGTGGTGAGTTTCTACCCTGAACTCTAATACTTTGCGGAAACAGGATCATGGGCCAAACAAAAGCTCCACAAGCACTTGGGACAGTGGGTTGTCCCTGCTGTGTCTTCACATGCAGCTGGGCAAGGCAAGGAATGA
>NW_010424887.1:9357-17554 GCF_000710305.1 Buceros rhinoceros silvestris
GAGGTGGTGGTGTAGGCTGTGAGAGATGATGAAACAGCTTTGACACAAGCAAAGGAAACTTCATGTTTGGAATTTCAAAAAAATCGACTCAACATTTCTGCCATAGCAGATAAACATCTATCTGTTTTATTACTGGGAATCATCTTTTTCTCTTTATAAATAGAAAAAGCATGTTAGCTCATGTTATTTCCTCTGGGGATTTTTGGGGGTAGGTATATGTGGGTGGTAAACAGCTTGTAAAGTTGTTGTTATTAGTCAATATGAAGAATAGGAGGGCAGGGGCTGAGGCCAGTGCGTGAGTACCAGGTACGGGCTAGCCACAAGCCAAATATAGGACATTCACTCATCTGCGGTGAAGGAAGGACAGAGAGCTGAACTGCTGATCTGTGGCTGTGACTACTGTTGCTTCGTGATGCTATCTATAGTCCTACAAGTGTTTTTCTTGCCAAAAATCTACTTCAGCAGAGACACAAAGCCCCTGAAGTCTAAAAACGAGCAATGAAACATAAAAGCATCGATAAGCAGCTAGACAGGGTTTGCAGTGCGCTAGTTCATGAAAGCTTTTAGCCTTGACAGAGCCTTGCTCGTGTCATGGTAACGGCTGGCAATGGAAAGCTGTGGTATTGGTTGCTGTGCAAACATAGGGCTGCCTTGTGAATCTGCAGTCTGCTAGGAAGCAAAAACACAGAGGGATGGTTATCTGGACTTTTAGGGTCCATCTTCCAGCCTGGAGTGCAAGAACTGCCCTTGATTTCCTGAAGCATCCCCAGGGGTTGGCAGCAAAGCCCTTCAGTGCTGGTGCACCAAAGATGGGAAAGAGAGGGCTGGCAGGAGCAGGGAGTCCCGAGGTGGGACTCCCGGGACACCCACAGGCATTTCTGCACGTCCAAGTGGGCTCCAGGCATCGGGAAGAGTCTCAGCAATTGATACCTAGTAGAATATGTGCCAGTAGGTTCGCTCAAGGTAAGCTCAGTCCTCTGGGCGTCATGGCATATTTGGGGATTACTGTGGGTATACCTGGCCAGCGCAGGTGTTAGAGTGACCTTCAGGGCAGCCTGAACTATCAGGGTCGCTCTAGCCTGAAGGAAGTGACCTATGACAGTCCTACAGCAGCTCTGCGTCATATCCCTCACTGGGGCTCTGGTCTTCTGAGCCCGAGTCCAAAATGGCATGTAACCAGCTGGAAATATTGCTGTGGATTCCCCGCCACTCAAAAATGCTGTTCCGCTAAAAGCAAACCCCTTTTTTGGAAAGATGGCCATTCTGATAAAACTTTTCAGAAAATTAAAAATCCCCTTATGCTTTAACAAGATTGAAAGATGCAACTTCAGCATTTTGGGAATAGAATGATTTGATTTTGCTATAAAAATGATGTTTTGTTTTGGAACATTTCACTTGATACTATTTTATGCAATGTATTTATTCAGCTTGAAACTATAGGCAAAAATAAGCCCTTTGATCTCCCTTTACTACACTTTGGTGCCAGAGAAAGGGATTTTTTTACTGGTGATACATTTCTAGGATTGTTTTGTTTTGTTTTTCTGAATGGAAGTTGTTCTTAAATTGCAGCATTACAACCTAAATACAAAAGCTAGTTCCTGATGAAATATTTGCATGGCCGGTGATTCTCCTGTGACAGCCATCTCTGTCAGCACTTTCGTTCAGTAGTTCAGGAAGACTTCCCTTACTGACAATCTGATGTCTTTCATAACGCTTTGAAACATGATCTGTTCATTTTGCTTCACCTCAGTGCAGTAAGGATTGGATGATGGTGCACAAAGACATGGGAACTGGGATCAGGGACTAGCAGAAACGCAAAGCAGGCATAGGAAGACCTGGAGAAGTAAGGAACTGTAGCAAGAGGTGGATCCACACGAATGGAAAGGATGTTCTTCATGAAGACAAGTTGGCCACGACATGGCTTAGATCAGGGCTCCCTACATCTGCCACCACTACATCTCACTTGGCAACATGGAAAGGGTCATGTCTGCTCCCAGTGCAGCCACACATCAAGATGATCTGCTGCACTACCAGGGACTCTGTTAAAGCAACAAGAGACTGGGCTGCCTTGCTAGGAAGGGAGCAGCTTCTGCCCTTCGTGATGCAGCACTTGAGAGTGGCCGAGGAGGGAGCTGGGGTGATGTGATAGTCATGGGCTGCCCGGGATGAGCATCAAGGTAGGGATGTGGGGGCAAACCAAGGATGAAGAGTACGGATATAGTCCAGAACTGGGCAGGGTGTTTACACACATGACAGAGGGACTGAGGAGGAACAGAGTAAGAGGTGACTGGGGACAAAGGCAGCACAGTGGTGACAGCAGAGGCATGAGGAGCAGGTGCCCATCCTTGCAGGCAACTGCCACTGGGGATGGAGACAGGCAGAGGTCGGGCAGCTCCAGCAGAGAAGCAGGTGACTGCGCTTTATGTTGTTAGGAAATTGTTGGTTTGGAAGCAATATTCCAGATTAAAACCAGCAGCTGCGAACCTGGGTCTCCACATAAAGGGGAATTTTCTATAGGCCACCTTTGAGACTTTTTACCTCTTTTTTTATTTATAACATTAAAACCTAAATATTTAGCCTGACTTGCAGCTGACTGTGCAACATAAAGGAAGGGAAACCAGCCAGGTGGAAAGCAAAATGACAAAGGACACAACGGACCTGCAAATCAAAGCACATCCTAGTCATGAGGAGACTGCAAAATCTTGCAAGTTTAACCCTGGTGAATAGTTTGCTGAATGCAGTAGCTGAATGACAATAAATCTGTTAGATTAAGTGAAAGAAGGTAGAGGAGGAGGTATTGCAGTTGTTCAAGTTACCACAGAAGACAGTCCTAGATGGCTGCACAGCCCACAGCCTGCACTTTCAACACTCCTACGGTGGAATCAGTTCTGATAGCCATCTCTCTAAGCAAAAAACCGACTTCCATGAAATGCTGTAGCTCTAAAGCTGGGAGAAACCATTCAATGAATCATCAGTTCATTTGTAAAGGCACTTTTGGGTTGGCTGAGACAGTTCGTGACTTTGAGTTGAATTTCTCTGAAGGGTTGAGGCAAAACCACAAGTGCGGAAAATTTTGGAAGTGCTGAAACATTGGAATTAAACAAGATTAAACAGTGGTTTAGACAGAACCAACATTAATTGCTTTTACACTTCTGACAGGTTTGGTTCTTGCCAAAACCTGAGTTAGATGATGGGGACGTTGTTCCTCATCCTTTAACTGGCTTGATTTGGGCACCAATGCACACTGTAATAACTGTAGATATGATCTCCTGCTGTGAGTAAACCAGACCACAGACCTGAGCAATGTTCTCCCATCCTCAAGAAATCATGGTTATTGAATAGCATGCAGAAACCAGAACACCATAAGCTGAACAAAAGGGTAGGAAAACAGCTTATAATAGCTTCCTGAAAACTGCAAGTTAGAATTCCCTCCCTGGGACTCACTTGTACAGGATGAGCACCCATTAGATGGGGCTGTGAATTCAATCACTTATGATCTGGACCCTGCGGGAAATCAACAACCCTTTTGATATTAGTTGGATGAGACAGCTGTGATTTTATTTTCATGCCAGGAACAGCAGCAGCAGCAATAGGCACTGGAAAGGTCAGCTCCGTATGTACAATAAAACCATTCTGGAGCCAGCAGATGCAAAACTTCGTGGAACATCTGATAGGTCACCACCCGCTGTCTCTGGTCACTGCAATGAGTCAAAGCAGTGGATTGAGTCAGGCCAAAGAGCTGATTTGGCCATAGATCCATAGACCCATCCAGCTCAATACACCGCCTGCAAGCGCAGTGATGAAGTGCAAGGTGCTTTGGGAGACAGTATAAACAAAAGGCAGCATACAGTGGGTGTTCACCTGAGTTACCCAAGTCCTGTTTGAGTCCAGTGACACGCTGTGACAATGAGATCCATAATTTAATTATGTGCAGTATAAAGCAAAAGTTCTTTTCGTTTATGTCCTGGGTTTAAATGTTTTGAAAGGTTTATTTTCCTGAGGTTCCCCTTGGGCTTATCAGGTAAAGAACTGGATTAATCCTTGGCTCAGTGCCTCTGTGAATTCAGTATTTCCTAGTGCTCTTTCATACCTCCTCTCTTAGGGCTGGTGGTGAAGCCCAGAATCTGTTGAATCGTGACTCTTCCTGTACTATCCCCTCTGCCTGGTCCCGTTCCAGACCTTCCAGCTCCCCATGGGGTGACACACCAGCTACAGCACCAAAAAGCACCTTTTCCAGGAGATGATAGTGTTGCCCAAATACTTACTGACAACAAAATCCAAGAGCATCAGCCACACCGGGCAAGGTTTTCCTGTGATCAGATCTTTGTACAAGAGGGTCTCCCATGCCAATCACAGCTGCAGACCTTGGGCTGCAGGAGATGGATGTTGATGAGGAGCTTTCCTTTAGCCCAAAGGACCCCCAGATCCACACTCCAGTTTTGATGGCCTGCAGGCTGAGCTGGGAGAGCACCAACAGCCTTTTTATTTGGTGGCTGATGGTTTTGGAGGACATGAGAGATACTTTCACCCACCTTCAGACATCTGCAGCAGACTTACCTGCCCATTGTGCTTCTTCCTCTTAATCATGAGGGAGAAATAGACACTTTTCAGAAGGGTTTTTGTCCGGCTTGTTTTAGGTCTCTGCTTCAGATGTTTCATGCCCTGGCAGGAGCTGTTCCTCTCCAGTAACTCAGCTGCTCTCCACTTCTGCTGAGAGGGCTCCATCTCCGGGACACTTGAATTTTGGGGCAAACAGAGAGCCCAGCTGTACAGGTGAACAGCTGCCTCAAGCCTCAGACCATGGGAAAGAGCAAGGAAAATCAAAAGTGAGGTGTAATCTTTAATTTGAACCCTACAGGGTAGCCAGACTCCTGTGACCCCCCGGAGCAGTCCTGGCAACTGCTAATGAAACCCCACGAGACAACAAGCAAAAGGAGTTGTGTGTCGGTGTTTTCACTCGGAGCAAAAGGTGTTACAGCAGAGGCTGGTGAAAGGGGAAAGCATCGCTGCGGGTTTCTGGGAGGAAGCAGCACAGGCGGCAGGCAGGACTCCCTGCCTGTCCCCATGGGGGAACAGAGCTGTGCCCATGTGCCCCAGCCTCTGCACAGAGCCAGGAGGGATGCAGCCCTTCCCGGGGACTGTGCCCCACACCCAGCAGGGAAAAGCTGAGCATCTCTGCTTGGCCTTGAGAGTTTTTTCACCTTCAGGTTTATCCAAGAGCAGGAAATCCCAAGCTGGTCAAAATTATGAACGGAAACTAAGATGAAACAATATTTACCTGTTAAAAGAGCTGAGGCAGGTTTTTAGGTTTGTTTTCATTTCAGCTGACGCCAGGTCAGTTTTTTCTTTTGATCTGTATTAGTCCCCCAATCCTGGCTGAGGCAGGTGCGGGGCGAACACGCTTCAGCCTCGCTGCCAGATCTCTGGTGTGGTTTTCTATGGTTTCCTGCGAATCGAGGGACATTGCTTGTTTTGCACTTTTACAGAAAGCCGCAGCCTGCCTGAGCGCTTTAAAGCCCTAATAAACAGGTAGGTGTTGTGAAAGGTTAGCGAGGGGCAAAAAATTGTGGCACTGCCATGGTCAACTCGTCTGCTGGCCCCTGGCAGCAGAGCCACTTTGGGGTTACTCACAGCTGCAGCGAGCACATGGTGCCCAGGGATTGTGACATACTGACGAGGCAGGTGGTTCTGAAGCTGCAAGAAAAATGCGGTTAGTTTTACTAGCACCTGTGGCAAATTCCTCTCACAGGTCCTCCCACAACTCCCACAAGGCAGCTGGTTGTACATGATGATACAGAAAGAACAGGAGGAGGGAGGTGAGTTTGTCATATGTTCCCCTGGGGCTTGCTATTTGTAAAAAAAAACTAAAATAAAATTAAAAAAGCTTTAGACTTTTTTAATCTTTGATGGGACATTTAGTGGAAACTATTACAGCAGCATCATAAGAAGGAGCTGGGCAGCCTCTGTCTGCGCGCTGAGCTCCTCCCCATCCCTGTGCCTCAAGGAGAGTGCTGAGGATGAGAGCAGACACTTGCATGGCTGAAGCAAGGGGGATGGCAGTCGAGGGAGGAAGGTGGTGATGCTTTTGGCTCTGGCAGTGATTTGCTGCATGTATTGAACTGGGAACTTAGTGCCTCTGTGCTTGAGGGTTGACAGGGTGAAATAGAAATCCCCAGGAGCGACAAGGTCGCTCCCCAGGAGCTGCTGTTGCTTGGTGTGTTTGAAAGGTTCCAATAGAAAGTGTTTTCCCGCAGGTTTACCTATGAGAAAAAAGTTTAATGTAAGAAGAAGAAAGGTTAGGAAAACATTTGAAGTACAGACTGGCTGTAAGTAGCTCTTATTTTGCACTCTTGCCCATGCCCATGTTTTCCTGGAGAACGCCTGTGTCTGGCTTTGCTTTTTTGCAATCATAGAAGAAAAGATGCCGGGAAAGCCTTCTTCCCTGAGCAGTCGCCTCAGAAGAAAGTTATGGAATGGATGAGGCTAGATGGTTAGTGAACCAAACCCTCTCTCTTACCCAACCACAGCACCGCACAATGGGTTTTCACTTTCTCCCAAGGGCCTCAAGAAACATCCTCATCCTGAGGAGCATGTTTCGAGCTGGTGTTTCTGTACGTCAGACCACAGAAAGTGGCCGGGGCTCTCAGAAGGGAAGGGGCTTCCAAATGATTTCTGATATTCCTCTTTCTTGATAGATGAGTAAGAACCAGTGAAATACTGTGGTGTCTCTTACATGAGAACATATAAAGCATCTCTTGAAGGGATAATGACGTGAAAAATAATCTTGAGACTTTTACAAGAACTGTGTAGCCTTCAACATAATAAATTAGAAATAACACAAGTGCCGTACACCCAGCTAGATCCATTGTAAGGGGCGAAAGAAGAGCTGTCAGATGTGAAAACTGCCCCAAAATCATCGGATTTGGACCATAGCTCAAGGTTTCCTGCTTTCTGAAGTCCAAGTTCGTACTCGTTTGCTGAGTGCCTTCAGCCCCGATAGGAGTCAAAAGGAAGGTCCTGCAGCTGAGCCTGGCTGATGGAAGAAGCCTTGAAACACCTTGCATTGGCCGAGTGGAAACAAAGGCTCCCAAAGTCACAGGTGACATCCAAAGGGTGGTCACAACGGCTGAAGTGAGAGGCCTTTCTCCCTGATGTGGACCGACCTACACAGGTTGTAGGCTTAAGGCTGTCAACAGCTGTAAACCATCAAAACCGGAAAGAGTCCAGAAGGGGAATTCAAGGGCCTGGCGCCAAGACTGCGCTCCCGGCTGCTTGAATACACGCCTGGGTCAAAGGGACGTGCGTCTGCAGTAACGCCGCTGACACAAGCTGCACTGAGTCGAGGGGAGGGGTTTTCCTTTCCGGCAAAAATCCTCCTGGCACCTTACACAGGAATGTCTTTGGGGCCATGGTGCCAACTCACCACAACTGCTGAGGGGCAAAGCTTCAGTTAGAAATCAATGGGGGTGTGTGTGTGTGTGTGTTTTATTTTGACGAGTGTTTGTTTTCTGCGCTTAATTTTATTCCAGGAAGAGAGATGGCTGAATCACAGAACTGATGCACTCCAAACTCTTAAATGCTGGCTCTGCTTATTAGCTGCTTGCTCAGTGGAGAATATTCTTCCTTATATAGGCCTTTCAGAAACTAGGTCAGAGGATTAACATGAGTACTGGCTGCTAAAAATCCTCTTTGACAGCCTGCCTTCCTTTATTATTTTCTCACTTTGCCCGTTGCAGACACCAACACCTGCCAGCTTCTCTATTGATTTCTGCTGGGGTGAGCTGTGGTGACCACAGAAGGAAACCCCGCTTCCTGCCAGCGGCCGGTTGGCCTGTTCGGTGTGTTTGACCCCTGACATCAGTCGTCTTCCCAGGAAGCAGAGGTTGCTTTTCAAAGAAGCGTGGCAGTGCCACACCAGCCCGAGCTTCTGTTGAGTTGTCAGTGGAAAAAACTCCTCAACACAGATGCCCTGGTGCGCCAAGGGACGGTGCGCTCGGCGCGCGCTGCCTTCATTCTCCGAAGGTCCTATTCCACGAAAGGGGCAGCTGGGCTAACTGCCAGGAGGAGTGTCAGAGGCACTCACAACAGTCCCCCTAAAAACTACATCTTCTCCGTTGGAGGAAGTATCGCACTGCAAGTAACAGTAATAATAGCTGAAGGCTTCTGTGAAGTGTTTGCACTGAAACTCCACGGACCA
>NW_010424887.1:17656-23271 GCF_000710305.1 Buceros rhinoceros silvestris
TCCTGCTTTTAGAGGCTGTTGTTAGCGCTGAAGGATCACACACACGTTTCTGCAGACGGGACATTTCTTGCCATGCTGGTGCAGGAGATAGATAACATCTTTCTGTGAGATATGTATATATGTATGTATTAAAAATACATACACCCGCACATATTCATATACACCGACCATCAACAAAAGATTTAAAAACTATCATTGTCCACCCACTGGTCTGAAATAGAGGTGATTTCCTAGCAGGAACAGCACACTATTAACAGATACTCACTTTATATACACTCTTGATATGATTCTGAATTTGTATGCACATACCCGCCTATCTCAGGACTAAACCAACACAGAAAAAGCTTCTCAGTGAGAGTTTAAAAATCCCTAGATGGCCACTTAGCAAGGTGTTCTTTGTTGCAGGATTGCTAGGTGCTGTACCTTCAGGACTTTGAAAAACTGACCACCTGGGTCAGTCAGCGAAGCCCTCTCAACACGTTCTGGTTTTGCATCTAATCATGCAGCCTTCAAATGAAAAATCAAGCAGCTGATGTTTCTTTGGCCAGTAACATGCAAAGCTCAGAGGTTTTTTGCAACAGAAACCTTAAACTCTCATCACTTGTTGTTTGTTTTGCAGTTGGGACAAAAGTCCTTTGTCAGCCACGTGTATCCTTTCTGCTATTTCTTCTGCAGATCCGTGGTCTAACAAAGCACACATGCAGGTTATCAGCTTTTTGTTTGGGCTCTGATCGATCTGACAGCTGAGCAGGCCGATGATTTTCTTTCTGGCTCTGTTCTAACTCCAGACAGTCCTTGGTTGCAGCTGCCATTGGTTTTGCTGCCATCGTGATAGAGCCGAGGGGATATCCACACTTTTTACTGCCTCCTGTTCAGACGAAAAGTCAGTCTCTTGTCTCGGAGGTGCCGTGTGTCTCCGTTCCTGCTGCACTGTAAAGTTCCCTGGGTATCCCCATAGGTGACATGATCAGGTGGTGTTTATTTAGTGTTCAACTACGATGCAGAAAACAGTCTTCTCCAGAATGCAGCCTGTGGCAAAGCCTCCCAAGTCGGTGCTCTGTTGAGATGGCAAGTTTGATGACAACTGCCAAACTGCAGCAAGGAGAGAAGCTCCAAAACACAGAGCATTACAATTCCTCCCTGGGAGAAGGAAAACTTTCCAGCTAGGAGCATTAACCAAAGCTAGAAGTACACAATTACTGTTCCTTTACTTCATTGACATCCCCCACCTGCTCGGGACTTGGGCACGTGAAGCAAGCTCTGATCTGGGATGAATCCCTCCCATGACAGAGCCATCTTTTCAGGATTTTTTCTTTTTTTTTTTTTTTTCTGTTTTTCTGCAGCGTACTTTGAAGCGTATGCAAAAGAGAAGGACCTGATTGCTACAGGAATCAGAGGATGCACATAGCTTGTGCTTAAAATTGGCATCTTGGGGGTCTAAGCTCATTTTAACTGTTTATTTTCTAGGGAAAAGTCGAGTGGTTCAGGGTGTATGCATACTCAGAATATAATGGATCTCTCTATTTCTTTCCAGTTTATCTCAGCCAGTTCCACTTCTTAGGTCTGTCATAATGGTCTTGAAACATCCCTGTGGGGGTTACTTCAAAATTTCCCTTCGAAACCTTTTTCTAGGGAGGATGGTTTTTTTTGGCTAAGTACCATCCTTGCACGGAAAACTAGACCAGCTTGTTAGTAAAAAAATCCCAGCTCTTCCTAAAGCTGAGACTTTCACAACCGGTTTGATGAAAAAACAGAAATTACCTTTGAGAATAAATGGGAATGGTTGTGCTCTCCAGTGACACAGACAGGAAATTTTTTTTCTTCTTGGTCGAGAGACAGTTTTTTTCACATTATTTCTCCTCTCTCTTTGCCAGTTACAGAAATAGAAGGACAAGGCACTACGTGAGAGGCAGGGGAAGGGTGGGGAGGAAACTAGCACTTTCAGTCCTGAAAATAGTTTCAGTTTAAGCAGTGGACAAAACGTCAGGTTAGGTTTTGTTTTCAGCCCTTTCTGCACAGCTATAAACAAACAGGGAGGCTGAGGCAAAGGGAGCCACTGAAGTGGCAGTGAAAGGGATTCTCTGTACTGACACCATCCATGTGTTGTTTTTTTCCCTCCTAATCTGTCTGTCTGGGTCTCATTCTCTCTTTCCTCTCTGCAGCATATATTTACAGTAAAAACACAGGAAGCGGAACGATTTCCTCTGAGGAAAGTACCTGACAAAGAGGTGAACAAGTAATATCATCAGGCCCTTTGACTTCATCGCTACCCATGCATCCTCGGAGGTTTCAGGTGGAGACGCTAATTTTGCAACAAGATGCCTTTGAAGTGGTTTTGCCAGCTCACGGCATGTAGGAGGCGCACGAGGCTTGAATTATCCCTGCGGCAATCCAAGCGCAGGGAGACCTGAATCCGTGAGTAACAGCAGTGATTAGGTACGTTGCATGTTGCACACCTCAAATCCCCTTAACCATTCACAGGCCGGGACTCGTGCTCATTCCACACACAGCTCCTGGTCATTGGAGCCTCCTCTCCGTACCCAGAGACCAAAGACGTGAGGCCATCAGGTCAGTGCTGGGGAGCTGCAATGGGGACACCGGGCAGGGAGAGGCAGTCTGCAATCTCCTGTCTGTGTAGCATAGCTGCAGCTGCCATTTCAAACTTGTCCCCTCTACTCCTCCCTGCAGTCTTCTGAGAAGCCAAGTTGGGGGAGCAAAACATCAGCACTAAGGAACATGACTTGGGCCTCCCACATTGCAAGACCCCTTTGATTAGCTCAACCCAAACGTCTGCAGTTTCAGAGGTCCTGAAAAGGAACTTTTACCCTATAAAAAGCCCTTACCCTCAGTGTCACCTAAAAGGGCACAAGTGAGTAAATCTTCAGATACCATCTCAATGAGACCATGAGTTCCACACATTTTAACTGTGACTAAAACTGAAGTGAGTTTTTCAGTGTGTGCCTGTCTAAATGTAGGAGTAGAAGGGATGAAAGACAGCCAGAGTTGTGTACTTGGGTAGGACACCAGCCTCTTTGTTTAGTTATAATGAAATAAATTCCTCTGTCTTTCTCTTCCAAATCCTACTACCTCCAGAAAAACTTTCCTTAACATACTGAGGTGGTGAAATGCTTGCACGAGGCTCTATTTTCATGCTCCGTCCTCCACACACAATGTCATTTTCACTGCAAAATGAAATGGGACTGATTCATTTTGCAGAAGGAACATGATTGATACAAGCCCAGATGGAGACTCATTCTCAACCCTGTGGAAATTCCTCACCAAGGTTGCTAGTCAAGTGAAAACCTCTTCACCGTGCAATCATCAGGGTTGTGTTGCTACTCCTAAGTTTCTTGGGCTGGAGCCAGGAACAGCTTGAGAGCAGCTGAGGGTGACCCAGAAAACCAGAGCCGTTGTCTTTTTATTCATTTTTTCTGAGAATTGTCTTTCCCTCTCTCCTAAACCAGCTGCTGCTTCACCACAGTGAGGTCACGTTATTCTGGAGATTGAAGGTCCGATTAAAATGTGTTTCTTTACAGCGAGGCTGTCAGCCCCCCGAGAACAAAGATCGTATGTGCATCCTTTGCTGGTATTTGCTTGCAGTCTCTTGGTGACAAACCACAACTTGTTTATCAAGACAAACATATGTTGTACCCACTCAAAGCTGCTTTGGCACTACAGGCTGAGCTTTCTTTACCTGGGGAGGCTGCCAGGGAAATAACCCAGAAAAAGGCACAAGAACCAAGTCCAGAGTCAGGAGGGTTTCTGAGCAGACTTTGTTCAAAGAAAATGGTGAGGCAATCCTGAACAGGGGATATCCCCACCAGCTCTAGAGCTGCTGAAGGGTTCTTTTTCTTTTTTTTTTTCTGATTTTACATAGTTTTTCCTCCCCCCACCCCCCACTTCCCATAAAATATATTTTATCATTTTGCCTGATCGTGTTCTCAAGATCCTGTATTTGTAATATTACACGAAGGTGTCTCGTATCTGCTCACTACTCCCAGTCTGCCTGTAGCTCCTGATGGAGCGCAGAGAACCAGCAGGAACCAGCCAAGCACTCACCTTACCGAAACACTGGTAAGAGATGCAAGTCTGAGGTCTTGCCGGGACTGCCCTATGAATGAGGGTCTCTGCAGGGCTGGGCACAGGGACTGGAGGAGGGACGATGGAAGAGTGGCACTGGAAAAGACGCTTCCCATCTACACACCTCAAAAATACCCCTTATGGATACAGTCTCGACCACATAAATCCCACTCACTTCCCCAAATATCTCCTTCAGTGCCCCGAGACCTTACAGCTCACTGTCAAAGTGTTTTGTAAGCTCTTCCTCTCCTTCCTGCTCCTAAACTGCTTCGTCACGTTAAGCATTAACACCAGCACCAAGGTGGTTTTTCTGTTTTTTTTAAGTTGACAAACCAAGCAGACAGCAACTTGGTTCACCTTTGGCAGGTTTATAAACAGATTTCAAAACTGAGGGTGTTTTTGAGTAATGCTTACAAGTTAGAACCAGGAATAGGGGGGGAGAAAAACCAGAAAGCAAATATCCCTTACAACAGCCCGTGGTGGAGCTGCTTGGTACCGAATCAATCTTGTGTCAGCTCTGAAGAGTGTATTGGCGTGCGTTACTTTCAGGATTTGCCAGATTCTCTCTCACAGTAGTAACGATGAAAAATACCAAGCAGGGCATCTGTCAGTGAGTAATTACAGGAAATATCATCTCTCTCCTGTGCAGTGTTTGCATCATTTCTGGAGCGAAGTGCAAACCTGCACCAGTCTCCAGCAGCTCTCTTGGGATCTGCCAAGTTAAATGACATCACAGCCAGATACAGTCAAGCTTTGTGATGTTACTAGAAATGAGGAAATAATTTCATAATGTCAGTTCTTCCTCTGAATGTCTGCAAACAGATGGCAAGGGTTTTCAAGGCACCAGTTTACAGATTTAGTGCCATTCCCTAATACCTTGAAAAGCATCTTGAGTGGAGCATTACTGGATTTGGTCCCTTTTACACTGCCCATCAGTTGCTCTCACAAACACCAAAGGGGGGGCTACTAATTACGGAGAATTAATTTAATATAATGCTGCAGCTCAGACCCTTGCCAGTGCTCTGGAAGGTCAAAGGAGACTTGGGTTCCCAGCGCAGCATCACTACGGATGCTGGATACCTGCAGCGTTTCCAAATGCTGCCAACCAGAGCAGGCACAGCCCAAGAGAGCTGGGTCTGTCTGCCGTCTGCTGGTAGTCTGGCTTAAAATGAACGAGGAACATGAGCAGGGCTGCCCAGGGATGCTAGAGGAGAAACTGTCTGAACAGAAGACCTCCAATATCTTACTAACTCTGTTAGGAACTGCTCCCACCTCCCCAGCCAGGCATTGCCCGTTCCCCACCAGTAAATCCTCTGCACCATCCCCGTGCATTCTCTCCCTCTGTGGTTCTAGAGGCTGCCTGGCGATGCAGCGCTGTGCGAGATGGTTCCTGAGAAATGAGTTATAAATATCCACAGAAATCAGACATTTCTGAAAGGTCATTCAGAAAGGTTATGAAAGGTTATTCATAAAGCACGGCACGTAGGCTTTGACGCTCCTGTCTGCAGCACCTTCTGTGTCTCCACACAGCAATT
>NW_010424887.1:23388-24680 GCF_000710305.1 Buceros rhinoceros silvestris
CCCAGGGCTCTCGCACAGTGAAGCTGGCTCCAGGGCACGCTCCAACACAGGGCGTCCCCACCAGGCTCTCCCCTCTGGGGCATTGCCAAGGTTTCAGTCCAGTCCATGAACGAGATGGCCTTCAGAGACAACCATTCCCAAGGGCTAATGCTCAGCTAAGGCTCAAAAGTGCAATAATCAAACGATTGCAATTAAAAATAATAAAAATACTAAAAGAAAAATATATCTAAATGAGGAAGACAGGCCTAAGGGTGAAGGGAAGTGATTCCCTCCCTCTTTCCATTCCTCCCTCCAGATTTTGAAGTTTTTTAGCCATATTTTCCATGCATGCACGCTTGTCACACCCTGAGTCGAATTAACGGTCCCTGACCTCACCCACCAGGCGGTTCCTCACGGAAGCCTTAAGGTCTCAGCTGAGCATAGCTGCTCTGACTGAAAGCGTCGTCTTTCCCAGCCACCTTCCAGCGATTGCCAAGGACAAACATTTGCTCTGTTTGAAATGTGCAACCTTGAAATAGGGCAGAGAGGCTGGATTAAAACAAAAGATCTTTTATTGTCTTCAACTGCAGAGTATGATACAGAGGAACTACACAGAGGGTTCATTCATATAAAAAAAGAGCCCTTTATTTACACGTGTTCGAAGATGCCAATGGTACCTAACAACACCTCTGTATTTTCTTTGTGTTCTTTCGTTAGTTATTCCCACCTAGATGGAACAAGCGTTGGTCAGTAACACTGAGAAAAACATCTAAGAAGCTTTTGGGCAGGAAAAAATAAAGAGATACGTCTTAAAAGAAACCAAATCCTTACGGGCATCTCATTGTACCAAATTCAGCAGAATACTTACAACCAGTCACTGGCAAAAGGAACAGATTTCAGTACGGGCTCAGCAGCCTAATCGTTCTCAGCCTTTCTTTTACTTCCCCGACTAAGCAAATATCCCCTGGACATGCACAAACTCCACATGTATGAAAAAAGGTACAAATTTATTTAAAAGTAATTGTGCTTTTATTTATATAAAAAAATTTACAATCAGACACTGTCCTGCTGTGTTTCTGAAAGCATGGTTCTCTTCAAAATGACAACAACTTAGCTTATTATCATTATCATTATTATTATTACTTTCTCATTATATTAATAATATTAATCTTATGCTTTAGTTTAAAATCATACTGCTTTCCCCTTCCCATCCCCTCCTTCTCTGTGGTACTTGATATATATATAAAAGCCTTTCCAATGACCAATGAATTTCAATTATAACTAATAATAATAATAATGATAATTAATCATAC
>NW_010424887.1:24755-25584 GCF_000710305.1 Buceros rhinoceros silvestris
GCTCTTCTCCCTCCCCTCCCCTGGGCCACCCTAGAGATAGTCAGACTGTGGAAGAACTTCATCCCAGGGGCTTTCTGAGAAAATAAAAATTAATAAAACAAACATACAACCCTTGAGATTGTTGTCTTTGGTGTGGAGGACGTTCCTGGTGGGCAGCCAGAGCTGCTCTGTTGAAAACGCTGGGACACTTAAGGCTTGTTGTTTGGACAGCTGTTGGGCCAAGGGTCACTGATGCTTTGGTACGACTACCAGCTCCTCACGCCCCACCACCCCAGTGATGCCAGAGGACCTCCCCACAACCCCAGTCTATATCCCTCCCCCCATCACCCTGCCCGTAGCCCCTTCGCCACCTCCGGGGCTTTACGCTCGCTTTCGTCTTCCTTCCAGGTTTCGGAAGCTGGAGGGTCTCAGCTTCATCTCCGCAAACTGGATAGAATACTCGTGGCCCTTCCAGTGGAACCAGTTAACGCCCTGCAAAGAGAGAGATGGAGTGTGGGAGGTCACGCACTCACTTCGGCTGCTGTCAGCCTTCACTGCTCTTGTTTCAGATCACAGGCTGGTTTCTAACCTGGGAGCAGAGGCACAGCAAAGAAGAAGGGCTTTGGGAAGCACAGGGCCCCCAGCGTGCACAACCAGCACAGCCCAACCCTCACGCTGTCCCCAGAGCTGCCCCGGTCACTGCCTTCCTTTCACGGCAGGAAGAACGTTTTGTTTCACATGTTGAAAACTACAATTGCTCCCTGCACACTTGTGATATTCCCTTGGAAATTCATACAAAACCAGCTGACGTTTAATTCTTGTTTTGTGAGCAACTGCCCCCATCTTTCCC
>NW_010424887.1:25728-32869 GCF_000710305.1 Buceros rhinoceros silvestris
TGGTGCTCCAATGTCTGGCCAGCTGAAACACCAGACAGGTCCATAAACACAATTCCCCTTCTTCTAATGTGCTATGGAAGCCTTCAGCCACCAAACTCACCTGACTGTGGCTGTTGTCACCATATCTGCCCATCAGATTGACTCGGTGACAATTCTTGTACCAGAATGCACCCTTGTACGACAAAGCACAGTTGGTGATGGCAGAATCGTTGTCCTTGTCATAAGTGGAGAAGGACCTTCCGTTATGGTACGTCATGGAGTCACCTGAACGGAGGAGACAAAAGGAAGAGCAAGGTCCGTGGTTTGCCTGGTTTGGATTACACGGGGGTGAGAGCTCTGCAGAAATGGCTGGGCTGTGCCCTGAGCCAGCTGTAAAGCCTGTGTGAGCCTTTGAAAACCGCCTTGTTTTGGTGCAGAAGAAAGTACACAATTTTTTTATTGTTGGAGGCAAATCAAAATATTTTTCCAGGTGGTCTCTAATCCCCAACTTATTGGGTTTTTTATGCAGCTCAGCTTCTGGACTCTTGCTGAAAACTGGGGTTTGGCCCTGTACAGAAGGCAGTGTGGACAAACCAGGTCCAAGAGACCTCCACGAGGAGCAACTCAAGCCCAAAGGAGTCTCCACACTTAGCTGGTCCACGCAGCACAGCTCCCCACCCCCTTTAGCCAGAAACACAGAGAGAGAGATGGCTGCCTACTGCTGACTCCCCTCCCGGGGGCTGGGTGCCTTTTACAGAGGGCTGCAAGAGGAGCAGCAGAGCTCACATTCGTGCCTCAGCAGCTGCGTTACTCCATCCGCTCATCTTAGACCTGGATGCTTATGAACGAGTAGGATTGAACGCTACTAGGTGCAGCAGCTACGACTCCTCTGTACTAGTGTGTTTGCCTTAAATAGGCATTAATTCTGCTGCATATCCTTTGTCTGCATCCCCATAGGCTGTGCATAAAGGTCACGGCATGGTCACGGGGCAGAGTCCATACACACACATCCCCGAGGTCTGTTTTATGCACAGGTCAAAAGCAGGATGAAATGATCTCTTTTTAAGACAACCCGTGGAGCTGGATTTATCTCTGAAGCCCATGCAGAGGACCCAGTGCAGGCTGTGGGGTGTGACCCAGTACGATCAGAAAAGGCAGATGATTCGTTCAGCAAAATTACAAGTTGTGTTACAGTAGAACTTTGCTGCACATTCCACAAGAGATGAGGCTGTGCCAAGCTATTATCAGCTTGTCAAGCACTGGCCAAATGAGACGTATGGCTGTTTAATACACTTGGTTATATTCTGCCATAGGAGTGCCAGAAAATGCAGCACCTCAATGACTGGAGGATTTAAGATGGAAACATAAAACACTAATATATTGATATATAAATTGATATTTTCATACTTTCAAATACCTAACATACACAAGCTGCTGCAACACTGATCTGCAATGTTCACAGTTACCTTGAGCCATGTGGGAGTAGATTGCAAATCAGAAGGAAAAAGAGACTCTTCCATCTCACCTGCCGTGCCACTGTACCCGTCCACTCTCAGCCGGTATCTGCTCTTCGCATCTCCAACGCTGAACCTGTCGTAGACAGCATACGCTGTCTCACCTTTGTCCTGTAGATCAACGCGCAGCTCGTACTGGCCCTGAGAAGTGATTTTGTGGAGGTTCTCCAGACCTGTGGACATAAATGAATGATTCATTTGTCTCCCTGTGTTTACTCCTCTGCCATCATGTTATCCCATACAGGGGTCACACTGGCCTGTGCAGATACACCAGGGTGTAAAGAAAGGGAGCTATTCCAGCTGTGGGGTGGTGTGAGCACAAAACCTGATAGATAAAAACAGGCTGCTGGGTAACAACCTCTCCCTTTCATATCACAGTAGGCGGTAGTCCTTTGGGGAAAGCAATGCAAGTTGTGCTGTGTCATCATCATTGTCTTTCATTTACAACCAGAATCTTTGAAAATTTGCTTTTTACTTGTGTTTTCCCCACTTTGTTTCTTTGAGTCACACGCTTTTGTTGCTGGGGATGTCCTACGAGTACAGGAAGAAGGTTGCAGTTCTTCTCAGGTTACCTTGTGACTCCTCACACCACGCCAGTGAGAGTTGGTTTAGTGTGTTTGGTGACCCAAGAAACATGACATCTGTGAACTGCGGCTGCAGGGACTGACTTGGACCTGGCAATTCCGATCTCCCCCGCTGTCCCCAGCCTCATTCACCCAGAACATCCTCCCCATTACAAATTCTCTTGCCAACTAAACGGAGGCTTCAAAGCAGCTCTTGTAGCCTTTTGGACTGTATTTGTGTTTTCTTTTTTTAAAAAGACAAATTCTCACCACTTACCTATCCAGAATTCCTCCTTAGGATCTCCAAAACCAGCCACGTAACTCTTCCACTCCCTGTAGAAATCTTCCTTTCCATTCTGACGCCTCAGGAACACCTACAACCACCACATGCCAGAGGGTTACGACAGACAGCCTGTCACGGGCAGAGCGCTAGTGACGAGGATTTCACAACCGCAGAGTTTGGCATTGCCGCTCCCCTGCCCCTACCGCCCAAAGCGGCAGACTCGCTGCCGTCACGGAACGGTACCAAGGCTGTTCAGTGCTCCTTGCTCTTTTTAGGTCTCTAGTCTCTGGTTCCCAGGCTCCCCTGCATGATGTGGCCTTTCAGTTCCCGCTCTCTGCTTTTCTAACAGCCCCTCGCAGCTCTGTATTTCCCAGCTAAGACCTTCGACATCCCCTAGTCTCCCAGCCATGCGTTTCTCCAGCTCCTCCTTCCCTTCTGTGCCCTGGGTCCCTCTGGCACGTTCAGATTCACGGATGGCAGTACAGAGAGCTGCATTTTTATTGCCAGCCATTTGTTGTCGGAGTGGCATGTGTCCCTTGTATAACGGCCTGGGAAGCCTGGCCAGCCACCATGGCACGTGGCTGCTGGACAAACGTTTTCTCTGGCCTGTGCTTTAACCTCCTTCACTGTCTCTCATTCAAATAGTCAGTCCACTCCTCTAACCTAATCAGCTATTTAGAAGGTACATATCTGATCCCCTACAGCCCGTGGAGAGAGGTCAGTGCTTTTCCCAGGTGCTGAAACCACTGGTGTGACCCACCCTCTGGAGACACCTCTCTTGTCCAACTACAGAAAGAGCTGGTAACCTTGTTCTAGGCACCTAGGAGTCCTACCCAGGATAAAATCCCCAAACATACGGACAAGTCAGCCCTGCTCTGATAATAGAGCACCATGAAGGATGCCACAGATGAGCAGGGATGGATCTGCTGCCCCTGCCCTTAGCACCAGCAGATGCACATGAAGGTGGCGCGGGTCCTCTCCCTCTTACTCACAATCCATCCGCCTCCGTCCTCACTCATGTCGCAGAAGACTTGCAGTGGCTGAGTCTTGTCCCCATTCAGGTAGATTGTGTAGAGCCCAGAGGCGGTTTCCCCATTCAGGAGAGCCTGGGAGCAGTCTTTAGGGTAAGGATAGAGAAGACCAGCTGCACACACAAGGAAAGAGAAAGCAGTTGTCAAGAAATCCGCAATTACAGGGAACTTGTTGAATATTTGTGAAAATCTGTTGTGGGTCAATGGACCAGCCAAATACAGAGCCCAGGAACGGGCTTGGAATTGTGATCCTACGTACAGAAGGTTCACTGTGAACAGCAAAGGATGTAAATTTTTCTTTTGAATGTGCTTTTGCACATTTGTCCACACTTTTGAAAGTGCTGTGAATGCCAGGTAACGACTCCCTGCTCTCACGGGAGTGCATCCTCCAGCTCCAGTATGGCACGAGCTCTGTTTACAGCAGCTTTTGGGGTAAACCAAGTCTGCCAGTCTCCAATTGTGAGACAGAAAAGGGAGGGGAAAATACAAAGAGAGGCCTACAACCAAGAAGAAATAAATTAGGAATATTTTGCTAGCAAGAACAATATTAAATATATTCTAAAACTAGACTTTAAAAAAAAAAAAAACCAAAGCAAAGCCCAGCAGTTGAAAATAGAGAGAACTGTCATTAAGCATTTCTTTCTGACAACCAGCTAACAGCACCATTGCAGTCAGAACTATTTCTAACCCCTAAAAAAGCTTTTCTTTTCTTCTTTTTAAATTCACTTAGGCCATTAACTTTTTCAGCCAGTGGTCTAATTAAGCGATGTTCTGGGTGTGCCCTGGAGAGTTTTCAACTGGGGCTGCTGACGGAGCGGCTGTTGCTCCTCTCCAGTGTGTTGCACATCCTGCCTGTGCCTCAGCTGCAGAGAACTTGCATCACCTTTGGCATCTGGAGAACCGCAGCTCTCTGCAGGGAGCTACTTCAATGTGTCCCTTGCACTTACTAGCACACAAATGCATGGGTAGAGATAAGGCCAGGCTTAAGCTTTTCTAACAGCCCCTCGCAGCTCTGTATTTCCCAGCTAAGACCTTCGACATCCCCTAGTCTCCCAGCCATGCGTTTCTCCAGCTCCTCCTTCCCTTCTGTGCCCTGGGTCCCTCTGGCACGTTCAGATTCACGGATGGCAGTACAGAGAGCTGCTCACTTGAATGAGCCTGAGCTGGGTTGGTGTGGGTGGAGGCAGCCCATTCGGGCTTGTGGTCAATTTGCCAAAGGTCACTTAAATACAGCCAGATTTAATTCTTCTCCTATGTCTGTTTGTGGACTGTTGATGGAGCTCATTCTGCTCTGCTCGAGGAGGATCAGAGGAGACTGTAACCGGACTTGCAGCTGTGTGACTTTTATTAGCATTTCTGTGGTGCAAGTGGCAGAAGGGAGAATGGAAATGAATGAAGGTCCTGCTGGGTCTGAATGGCTGGGAACCGTGAAGAGCGAGACAAACGACAGGCAGGGCTTCCCGGCTAATCCCAAACCACTTCCTTTCTGTCAGTGTCAGCTGTGAAGTGACCTTCTGAGCACTCAAGCTGTCCTTGCACTCAGCTGGCTGGGGAGAAATTCATCTCCTCGGACTAGACTGAACTGATTGGTGTGTGTGGTTTGCTTCAACACTGATTTCTTTTAGCCACTTGCTGTACCTCAGCACAGAGGTACATCGGGGTATCAGTTTGGATGTTCAAGAGTAATGTTCCTTTTGATATTTTATAGAGGAAAGGCAGGATGTTTCTCCAGAGAGAGGTCTGTAGAGGTGATGGGGATGGACATAAAGAAAATAATTTCAGCCCACCAGCCTGACGACACTACATCTCAGGAAGAAAGAACAGGGACTTTTGCACCGACGCTACAAGTGAATGAAGAGCTTACTGACAATTGGATTAAAAAATCTTCCATGAGGTCTGGGTCTGCTTATTGCAGAGCTCAGCACCATCCTGAGCGCAGTGGTGCACATACTCTAGAGTCCTTACTTGTGGTGAAAATAGTCTGGATTATTTTGCTCCTCAGGGACCTGTTCAGCGCCTGGAGTTTCACCGTGTACTGGGTGGATGGGCTCAGCTCCATCAGGCTGTAGGAAGTTGTCTCGGGGTTTAGGATAACTTCCTATGGGAGGAGAAATAATATAGGGAAATCTCAGTGAGAAAAGCATAGTGAGCAGAACTATTACGTATTTTAGTTTGTCACATTAATTTTTATGGTAATCATTTATGGTATTTTTAACCATCTAAATTATTTAATATAAACCTTTTCTTCCCCCAAGATTTTATCAAGCTCACTTTCTTGAGAAGGCTGAGGAAAGTCACCTGAAAGCGAATGTTTACAATCAATATGTATAAGCTGTGTGGTTTAAAAGCAAATGAACAAAAATGTTTACATGCCTTGAACAAATACATTGTAGAGATGCCTCTGTGAAACTCAGAAAACATTGAGGTGAATCATCTTTTAAGACAAGGAAATACATACTCCAATCTGCAAAAGGATGGTTTTCTGTGACTAAAAGGCTGAATTTTTATGCTTAGTGAATGTGCCTTCTTGAAAAGCAGAACCCTTCCTGATGCACCAGGCTGGGCATCCAGAATTATCTGATATTTTTGCTGGGATTCACCTCATTCAAATTTAAGCATCTAATGTAGTCTAGTTATGTAGAAACCTAAGACAATTATTGGAGAGCAAAAGGCACTTTGAAAGGCGCTGCATCCTGCCTTGGACACCTCACTTGCACAGGGCTGGATTCGCCTGAGCTTAGAAAGGGGAATCCCCCTCCTTGGGGTGTGTGAGTGTTCCATGATGCGGTTTGGGATGAGGGAAGATGTTTGCTCGTGCTTTCATCCGTGTGGTGGAGACATGACATTCAGGCTGCCGTTGAGCTTTCATTTCAGGATATAGCACAGACAAGTACTGAGGCAGGTTTTAAATGCCTCTGTGTTCAAGCTAGCCCTGAAACTGGTACTCAGTGTTTTACAATGTTTGACTTAAGGCATGTGATTTTGTTCCCTTGCTGGACACTGCAGAACATCTCTACTGCCCAGCTTTGAGGCACAGCCCTTCTGGTTTGGTTACAAGTGCTCTACCTTGACTCTGCCATCAACGGACTCGTAGATCAGGAGATAACCAGTGACAGGAGCACGTGGAGGCCTCCAGGTTATCACCGCTGTTTCTGATTGAACCTCAGGGGCACTTAAATCTCTCGGAGCATCCAGTCCTGAAGGAGACAACAGACCAGTTACAACCACATCTGTATGGAGTTCAGTACACAGGCTATCTTAGGGCAGTGTATTTAGACAGGCCAGAAAAGCAAACATTTTCTCTCCAGAAATTTGAAATTAAAAAATACTTCAACCCGGATTTTGTGATTAAAAAGCAATTTTCCCATTGGAAGTTTTAAAATACAGGTATTTATTCCATGTAAGTTAAAATATTGGCTTGTGTCGCACGCTTTAGCTTATAAGCAGTTGCATTGCAATGTCTTTTCAAACAAAATCATTCCTTTTGTTATTGCACACAAGAAGGCAGATTGGTATTTACATATTCGCAGGAAACCAACTGGACATCTTCAGCATTGATACCCCAATATCAGTGCCCAAAGATGAGCTCTTGCTCGTGCTTTGTGTGAGAATCTGTGAAATTTGTGACAGCAAACTACCTTCTGGATCAGTCACACCAACCAGAGAAAAGGTGGTGCAAATACTACCAACATTCAGGTTTCTAGTAAAAAAAGCACGACGTGCTGGCTGACTTTGTGGTATTTGAGAAATGGGAGCCAGGTGGGATCGGAA
>NW_010424887.1:33021-57260 GCF_000710305.1 Buceros rhinoceros silvestris
TAGTAAACTGGGTGGAGAGGGTCTCGCTCTTCTGCGCGTCCTTCAGTGCATGGACACTCAGGGTGTACTCGGTCGCGGGGCGAAGGCCCTGCAGGTCATACTCCACAGTGTTTCCTGATACCATCTGAGTAACCTCTGGTTCTAAGAAGAAAACACAGAAGAGAACCAGTCCCGGTGGTATTTAGACACCTCATAGTGTAGTCAACTCCGTGATTATTTTTTTACTAGCTCGGACCTGAAAGGAGGTTGTAGGGAGATGGGGGTTGGTCTCTTCTCCCATGTGACAAGTGACAGAACAAGAGACAATGTCCTTAAGTTGCACCAGGGGAGATCTAGCTTAGGTAGCAGGAAAAATTTCTCTCCAGAGAGGGCTGTGAAGCCTTGGAACAGGCTGCCCAGGGCAGTGGTGGAGTCCCCATCCCTGAAGGGGTTTCCCAGCCCCATGGAGGTGCTGCTGGGGGACAGGGGGCAGTGGGGAGCTGGCAGTGCAGAGTGAATGGTTAGACTCGATGATCCTTCAAGGTCTCTTCCAACCAAAATGATTCTGTGATTCTGTAAGTGCTAAACAGTAAAAGCCCAGAGCCCCGCTCTCTGCCTCCACCTGTGAATTCACACCAGTCTTTATCTTAAAGTATTAGCACTCTCTAGTGTTCATCTGAGTTATTACACCACCTTGTCAGGAACCTCCGTTCTCTCTGTTCATGTCAGGATCAGGAATGCTTAACTAAATCGTTTTTAAAATGCTTCCAGTAGTGCCTCTCCTTCAGCTAACAGCCCCCTGCCATCCTCCTTGCTGCCCCCATTTCTGGGTCGCATTGCTGCGCTCATTCCTGAGCACCCCTCTCGAGCTGCAGCGCTGTCAGCAACCTGATCCATTGCTAATTCTTCTTACCATCCTCAGAAGTGTAGGAGACCACGTAATTGTCCACAGCAGCAATTGCTGGCTGCCAGGTTGCCAGAGCCTCAGAGTCTGTGATGTTTACCACCACTAAGCCTGATGGGCTGTCCAGAGCTGAAAGAAAAACAGATTGAAGGAATGTGACAAACGTTCTCAGCTCTGAGCAATGCTCTGTTGTAAATATGTGGTATAAAATGTGCAAACACTGCTGCTTGATGCAGCTTTTATGATCCCCCTTGGAATAGTGGAGCTCTGCTGAAAAGAGGTCAGTGCCTGAAACAAGGCATCAAGTGCCTCCGCTGGAAAGGGAGGTCGACGCCCGAGAAGATTAAACACTGGGAACAGACAAAACTAACTATGTTCTCAGATCAGTCTTGACACATCCATCTCAATGCTCTGTCAGCGTGGACGTGTTTCTCTCAACACCCTCAAATCTGAGCTGCTTTTTGGAGTGAACTCAGGAGACAGAGCTGGGAAAAATAACGCGTGTGACGGCAACTGATAGCCACGGTGACCTTCCGCCAGCTTGTCCTGTGTGTTTAAAAATAAACCAATCAAACAGCCAGCCAACCGGCCAAAATCCCCATGCCTGCCTTGCTTTCTCATGGGATACTATTGGCAGATTGTTTTCTGCTCTCCCTGAACTGGGATAGACATCTGTCTCCAGTACAGCTGGAACGGGCCGTAAATTTAATGTTGTTATCCAATACTCATCATCTTGTTCCTTGCCTCAAGTTTCCTGAATACTTGTTATCCCCCCCAAAAGAAAGAACAAATAAGACTGCAGGGTAGGGTCAGCAGCAGCATAGTGGACCCTCATTTCCTGAAGGGATCATTAAAACTGTATTGAAGAAAAAACAGGGAAGTTCGTTTTTGTTTTTTTTTTTTTTATGCTGAACAGAGTCTGGAACCTGGGAGATGTGGAGTTTAAGTCCACAACAGAAATTGTCTGAGCTGCTCAGCGGAGCCGGCTCTTTGCTCCCTCATCTGTAAAATGGTATTAATTAGATTTTCCTTTTTTATTTTTTCAGATATATTAGGACTGTAAATACATTCATTGTCTCAATTTCACTGCAAGTTGGTTGAGCACTTAGCAAATCAGAGCCTGATCAAACTTACAGGTTCTATATTCGTCTGAAATACAAAGACACAAAGAAAGAGTGGGGGAAAAAACCTCCTGTGGTTTGTGCAGAAAGAAAAATGGGATCTCAGGGGGTCTGCAGCTCCAGTTCCTGCGTCTCTCAGGACAGGGAATGCTGTTGAAAACCTGCTATTTCCTCTTTATATATTACCTGTTTTCAGAGTGCCAGAGACAGGTTCACTTTCTTCAAAGCCTTTCACAGAGATGATGCTAACATTGTAGTCTACACCTGGGATTAACTTCACCAGCTTGGTCCTTGTCTTGCTTCCATCGACTGTAACAACATTTGGAGTACCTAGGGTGAAGCCAAATGCCAAGGGATCAGTGACAATACTCCAGGAAAGGCTTGAAGGATGTGTTTCAAGTTAAAGACATGACCGGCATGGGTGTCGTCGTACAGGAGGAGGCGAATTTTCCAGTTAGTTACAGTCACTGATGTCCAAAGGCTGCTCCAGGAAAAAGCACTGTTGAGACAACACCTAAACCTAAGACATTGATTTGTATTCGTTCCTAGTGGCACGTCAACAGTAAGAAGAAAAATTAATATTTTGTTAAGAAAAACATCATTTTACCCATGAGCTGTAAGGTGGAAACGTGGCACTCTCTACATGGACACTCAATGACCTGCAAGGACAGGACTTGCAGCACAGATCTGCTTTGTTCCTGGTAAAGGCTGGAAGTTTCTCCTTCGCCCATCTCAGTCCAAATACAGGTACAGTATATATTATTTTAAGAGGTGCTGCACGGGAGGGTGAGGACTTAGGACATGTATTTGTTTCAAATTCTGAGTTTATTCCAGGAAAGCACTTAGGCAAATGCGTAACTTTATAATTGGGTGTCACTCCTATCCTTTTGGGGGATCACTGTCTGTTTAAAGCCGCACGTGTGCTTACACACCATGCTGTCTGAAGGCCTGTATCTTTACTTGTCCTAGCCAAGAGCATGTCTGTTACGGTTCTGACATCCGTTGTGTTTGCTCTTTAGCTATTTCCTTTCAGAGGGTCCCTAAATGATGCTAAAAATCTATTTAAGCATAGGAAATTTTCTAAGCTGAACACTAAACCACAGATAGAACAGATGGAATGCAACAACACTGGGGAGTTCTAAGAAAAATCACTGCCTTGGAAAATATTCTAGCTATGGATTATGATAATTATTTCCAAGGGTCATCTTCTCAAATAGTCTTAGCTCATAAAGTTCCTGCAAAATAAGGAGATGGTTTGGAAATAAATCCTTACTTGGGAGGCTCAGCGAGATCAGAGATTTTTGTGAACATGGCCCTGTTAGGGGGACAACAATTCCAGCATCTAACGCTGAGCTCCCTTACCAGTCTTGTCCATGGGATGTGGGACATGACGTTCAGACAGAGGCTGGCCCCTGGGACCGTCTGTGCACACCCACATTGCTGGTCAGCAGTTTGAGGAATAAGGAGGTGACCTGTGTAAGATCTCTGTGTGACGCACCGTGAGGGACATCAGTACCACAAACCTCTTCTGCTCTCCAGTTACTCACCTCCTGTGACAGGGACGTAGGAGATCCGGTAGCTCTCCACACGGGTGCGAGGGGGTGTCCAGCTGACTGTGGCAGAGTTTTCCGTGATGTCAGAGAAAGAAATTCCCTTGGGAGATCCAACAGCTGTCAGTGGAGAACAGAGAACAAACACCACATAGGAAGGAGAGGTAAATCCTTTATTTATCAGACCGTAGTGCTGGACACTGACTCGTCTTAGCCCTCTACCCCAAGAGCTGATGCTGTCAATATTCTGTCCTAAACCACACGAATGCAGGGAGTACCAAACAGCCTAGAGTTTTATTACATACTGACAGCCACAATCTGTTTGGTCTGGATTTTCCTTTTTCAGTAACATTATGGTAGCTCATAGCTTAAAAATACTCCAGATGTGTATCTACATATCATGTACGTAGACATCACTGAGATTTCAGTGTTGCAGAAAAGCATGGAGGAATACTTACAACACTGCCACTGTATTACCCAGAAATAATTGTACGTATGATTTTTACTACCCCAGTTTCACTTGGATGGTTTTCAGACTTTCCATTGAGTCTCAGAGCCCTGTCTGTGACACACAGCAATGCAGCCCTTAGCAGTGGAGAGATCTCTCTTCCTGAGAATGAAGTTTCTACCATAAGACCTCAACTCAGGTGCATGAGTTCATCAAGGGTTCATCTCTCAAGAACTCACTGCTTGTAACTTCTCTTGGCTTCAAAGAAGGGGTGACAATATTTTCTTCTTGTACTCTCTGAGACCATGATGTTTTTAGGTGCGTTCAAACACATCCATCCAGAGGGCATCCGAGTACAACCATCACGAGGAAGGCACTTGTGGTTCTGCTGCAACTCTTTGTCATATGACCCAGCCTTTCCCTGTATACACCTGAGCACTTCATTTGCCCGTATAAATGAGATCAGTAAGCTGGACAAAGGCCATCTTTTACCAAAACGACCTTAAGATGCAAACCAACACATATCTAAAATATTCCAGTATAAGGCTTAATTAAGCTACTGCAAAACAAGGGTGGAAAAGGCTTCCAGAGGGACACGGTAAAGAGACCTGCTGCTTTGAAGTTTACACGGAGCATCTCACTTTCAATTTCCTTTTTTGACCGCAACCAAAACAACCCTGAAATGTGTTATAAAAATAAACAGCCCACAGAGAGTAGGCCATTAGCACAAAGAGGAGAGATACCAAACATGAGCCACATTAAGAGCAGTGGAAATGGGATAAGGGCAGCGAAAGGGGGGCAAGAAGAGGAAAAGAGTGGCTGTGCTTGAAATAGCTTGAAAAGAACGTGTCTGCGAGAAAGAAGTCAGAGGGCTGTTTGTTCCATGTGTCCCCAAAGCTCTAGCAGCAATGCACTAAATCAACAGAAAGGCAAGGAAAGAAAAACAACCGAGCTCTCAAGAGGAATGTAAATTATTTCCCTGGAACTCACCAGACATGTTGCATTTGGGGGGTTTGCTCACATGGAAAAGCCAGAGAAAGAAAAGAATTAAAGATAACGAAGAAAGCAACGTGGAGTTAGTAAAGCTACAGGGCATAGGATATTGCTACTGGTTTAGGTACAGCACGAAGGAAACACAAGAGCGTAAAGAAAACCCAGGAAAGAGAAAGAAAAGAAAATCACATTGATTTTGCTTCACATTAAGGATGCCCTTAGTGACTGGTGAAAAGGGCTAGTGATGACTCTGGAAACCAAAGAGCTGGACCAGCAGTCAGTTTTCATACATGTGAGGAATTCCAGCCTTTCCCAGAAAATAAAGCACCCAATCCATCCCACCCGGACTCTGCTGTGCACACTTCCATGGGCTTCGTGCCCATTTTCTGTACCAGCTGAACTGCATAACAAACCGTAGTGAGAAGAGCCTTGACTGTGTGACAGTTCCACATCCCCACGTACCCCAACTGTGGCTACTTTTCCTGGGAGCAAACCTGGCAAAGAAAGTGTAACGGACCACCAGAGCAAGCACCAGTCCTGGAATGAGTCCCAGAGAGGTAAGAGAGTGGTACCTTTGAGAACAGGGAAATTAAAATGGAGTGAATGAAACTGTCATCTTGAGCTACCTGAAAGCCAAAATTAAGCAGGCATAAAAAATGGCCAGCATGCTGCTGTCTTGTCGCTCAGAAAAAACCTCAGTTCCTCTGTGGGCAGATACAGCTGAGTAGCATTCTCCTCCAGCATCATCCCCCCTGAGCTGTTTGAGAGACGGAGAACTCTCCTGTGAGATTGCTGAAGCACCCGTGATACCTGAGTAGCTGCTATGCTTTGGGAAGTTTTTTTGCTGAAAAATTGTTCTCTCCTTGCTAACAGACGGTAGGAGTACGCTCAGTGACTTTCTTCTCCAAATCAATAGGAAACATTTATTGCATATAAAGAGCACGTGAAGTTTTTTGTGATCCTTTAGGATGAAAAATGCTGTCAGTGTGGCAAAAACACCATTAGAAGAAGAGGAAAGTAGCAGCGTGAGACCCACGCTTCCTGACGAGGGTATTAAGTGGCACACAGCGGTGTTGTGGTCCCCCAGTGAGGGCCAAATTGCACCTTAGCAGACATTATACACATGAATTTCCAAAAGACACCAACTGTCCCTCTGAGAGCAGTGTGGACAAACTCCCTTGTGCCAACACAGATCAGACACTGCAGGTCTGTATGATGCTGCCTTGCACTACAGTGATTTTATAAGCAGAAAAAGAGGGTAAAGGGACAGACAAATGCATCATCACCCCAAGGAAGATAAACTTTTAAAAATATTGTCAGCTGTTCTGGGGGAAAACTATTGCTGTTCACTTGTACCTACAAGTAAATGAAGGAGGAAGAGCTACTTGTGATGGACATGGGAAGGTATGACTTTGTTGTCCACTCCCATGCCCAGCAGTTCCACACCACATTCCTGGTGTGATGGGATCAAGGGAGACCTCAGCCTCCAGGCGAGTTACCAGCTGCAGGACCACCACAAGCTGCATGGAGAAAATGGCAAATACCAGTCCTGCCCTACTCGACCTTCCCACATCCAAAGGCCATGGCTGTCACTAGATCAACTGCTTTGCTGAACCCTCCTAAAAAGAGCGAGGAGGAAAGGAAACCACAGAGAGGGTAAGGCAGGTGAACACAGCAGGATCTTCCCTCCCCTGCTTCCTCAGGGCAGGTGGTGGATTGCTTGGCAGTGCTCAAACCAGATTCCCTCCCTGCACCAGTTACACCAGCTGGGGACCTGACCCCTAAATACACGGACACGTGCCCAGGCAGGGGGGAAGCGGGGAGCTGAGTGATAAATACAGAGAAGAGTTTTCAGTCTGGATTATTTTTCTGCCTTCATTTCCATGGCAGTGTTTGGTTTAGGTTTGCTGGTCTGTTTGCTAGTTTTGTTCCAACTGTTGTTTTACTATCAGCTCTACTAAAGCTAAGGACTTCTAGCTAATTTATTCCTTGCTCACTTGTAACTTGTACGCAGGCCAGAATAAAGTAAGGCTGAATATAAGCCTATCTGAGCAACCCCCTTCAGGGACAGAAATATGTCTTTGCAACCAGACTGGAAATGCTATAAATATACATATGTTTGTGTAAAAATCAGCTCCTAAAGACGGAATTAGTTAGATGCCTTGGTGGCCCAGCTACCCGACGTGGTGTAACCAGCAGTCTGAATTCTTTAGCTGGATCTTTGTGGCTCCAGCTGTATTATCAATTATCCACGGGCTATTTACATCTGACAAACATCTTTTTGGGCTATTGGCTTCTCTAGGTGACACATGCTAAATCTCCCTGAAAGAGCTGAATAAGAATGTAGTCATGAAGGAAATGATAACTCTTGGTGGTTTAACACAAATACCCTGCAAGTCAGTGAAAATGGGGACGTGCTGCAACAATTGCGGTTGACTTTAACCATCCCTCTCCATTACGAGTCAGCCCGCAGGAGCCTGGAGAACGGGGGCTCGTGATGGATGCACGTTCTGCTTCATGTAAATGTCTGCGTGAGTGTGCAGACGCTCTTGCTGTTTATTCACGGGCTGGGACGGCAGTCAGCGAAGCTGCTCAGAAATGAGCCTTTCCACGCTAGTGACTGGTACCACAGACATCGCGGTGGATCAGTCAGGAAAAGCCGTTTCAATCCTGAGTCATCCTTGTCCCCTTTCTGTGAGCTGCTACAGCTGAGCAACTGCCTCATGATTTCTGTTGGCTTCCTCATGCACAGAACTTACCTGTCCACCTCTCGTTCCCCTCCTCCCAGAATTAAATTGGTTTGGAATTATTATGTTTTCCTATTGACAAGCTCAAAATTTTTAACAGAGAGAATTTCCTTCGTTTTCTTTAGACTTAAATATGTTCCAAAACAAAGCCATGATTTTAGTGAAAAAAAGTTTAAAAGTTTCATTCAAAAGTGCCAAAATGAAATGCTAAGTTATAAACCTATTTTTTCTTTTAATTAATCTCAGCAATTCAAACAAAACCTTGAGAACTTTTAGTTGACTAATATCTGTGTATTTTTATAGAAAAATAATATTAAAAAAATACTCCAGTTACAAATAGCAAAACCTTCCTCCTTCTCCCTGGCACTGAGAAAATGAGGCTCTGTCCTGGTGGAGAGGTTTCAGAAACACAGAGAGCTCTAGGCTAACTTCAGACAGCAGATATTTGCCATTACGTTTGCAATGTTTCTTCATTAGTGCGAGGCTACAAAAGGCAAGACCTCCGGCTTTGTGGAACTGGCACGATATGATCGAACATCAAGGCATTGGTGTTTCCGAAGCAGCACAGCATGAACTGGCAGTCATACCTGCATGCTTTCCTCTGGATTAATTTACCTGGGTAAGTCTCTAAGCTAATTCACAGCAGAATTTTCGACACACGAGAGTGAGAATATAAATCAACTTCTGCTGAGGGAGTTCAAAGCTTTGATTTTGCAAGAACCTCAAGTTTATTTTGACTTATCGAGCACATGTTGCTCCTGTAAGATAGGTCTAAGGGAATGGTGCTTAGTCCTTTGCTGATCAAGCCAGAAATAAACTTCTCAGCAGCTCTGGCAAATTCATCTTGTCACACCTCCTTTCTAGGAGGTTGTGGAGGAGTATTATGTAATTAGTCCCAGGAAACTGCTGAAAAAGGCGGATACAATGATGGATCCATCTCAAAGGCTGAGACAATATTTCTTGTCTCAAAGCCGGTGCTTTAATTGCTAGACTCCACTGCCTAATGCCAGATCATGAAAGCAATTATACAAGACTGTATTAAATAGACAGCAATGAACTAAGGAACCTGAGCTGATTGGTTATAAATAACCACACTCCACTGAACAGGAACTTGGGTAAGGGACATGCAGGAGACAGTTCGAACACCGCAGCCACAGCCCAAGCTGGGTGTGATGAGGAGGGATGCTGGAAGAAAAAGGCATGAACATGTTACACTCTTCCTACCGCAGAGACAATACCTGTGGTTGCTACTGCATTGACGGGTTGGGAACGCCGTCCGCTGCTAACTCCATAGAGCTCAATTTCATATTCAGTACCCTCCTTCAGCCCCGTTAGATCCTGGGTGCGCTCATGGCCTGGTACTATTAGCTCCAGCGGATCAGATTTCCTTTTGGTATCCCTGATTTTTAGAACAAAACTGTCGAAAACCCCATCATCTGCGGTCCAGGACAGACGGAAGCCATCTGGGGTAGCATCTGAAACCAGAAGGTTGTCGACCTCGGGTTCTGCTTCTAAAAAAGGAGATGATAGCAGTGGGAAAAGAAATTATTTTTTAATCGGTTCATTAGAGACCCGCCTGAGGTCTGGGTACAGCAGCCACAGTTCAGAGAAAGGGAAACAATCTGCCAGCTATTGAAAAAAAAAAAAGAATATTAGCATTATACACATACTGAAGAAGATGCATGTGAGTGTGTGCAGGCCCATTCAAACTTGCTCTTGAACAGCAAATCCACTGCACGGACATACACCTTCTGCCTCTGACATGCAAAGATACACATGCTAATAGTAGGTTTGATGTGCATTTCTCCCTTGCTACCTCTATGAAACCTTTATGTACGACGAAAGCAAGCTCTCATACAGAGCTGCAGGCATGCCTGTAATGTTGTCAGGTCTCTCTCTGTTAGGAAGGCAACACAGAAGCCACCTGAAAGAATCTTTGTCTTCATGCAACCCCTTATTTCATGCACTTCTGGCACCTGCAAATGCTTGCAATCAGATGAATCCTTTTCTTCGATATTAAATAAATGCCAAGGCAGCAAAGGGGAATCATGACAACTCATATCCCTCAAGCAGCACACTTAAATCCAAAGGCAAGACCTCCTGCCTTTAGAGAAAGAGCCCGTTCAAGAGGATCCCAGGAGTGCTAAGTTATTAATTACCTGCAAAATAGCTTCAGCTCAGTATGGCCAGGCATCATTACCCAGAGAAATGCTACTGGAGGGATTACTATCTTATGGCATCTCCAACGCACTTCTTCCTTCCACAGACAGACATTCCTGTTTATTTTCTCATGAACCTCCCACCAGGCAACCACCAGCTTTACTGCTGCATAGGCAGCAACATGCCGATGAGACTTGATGGTTACGGGGCCAGAGAATCAGTCTGCAATGAGTTTTCAAGAAAGCTCAAATGCTGCTGGAAAACAGCGTCTGCGATGAATCGACAAAGTGAGCTAAGGCTTTCTGGAGAGAGATGCCAACTTTATGGGTGGCAATGATCATGCCTGAGGGTCTGGGGGTGGAACCCACAGGGAGTGAAAGAAATCAGGCTGTGGGCAAGAAATTCTTGACTCTTCCTGAAGGTTCTGTCAGTTGGGAAGTTGGAGAATGCTGATGGGCCCAGCAGCTGTTAACAAGACGAGCTCCCGCATGCAGCTGTGTTTCTTTAAAGACTTTGGTTAGAAGGACCTGCATGACCATACCAGAAACTTTCACCCCTCAACCCACGTCATGCACCTCTACAGGATCCCTCACAAAGACAAAAGGACAACATCAAGCTAAAAGGAACAGAATTTCATCGATGAACCTATCAGAGGAGGAGTTATGTGTGGCCATGATGCAGAAAAGGATGCAGAAGCCAAGGTTTGCTTTGCAAATGGATTGCATGAAACATCTTCCATGTGAGAAGAAAAGCAAGAAAGAAAAGATGGAGCAGAACAATTTGTTCACGTTAAAATACCTGTAACAGCCACAGTTCTTAGGGGCTTTGTTTGGTGCCCCTTGGCAAAACCATAAAGCATAACCTCATAGCCAATGCCAGTAATAAGGCCTTTAAGCTTCAGTTGCCGCTGGGCTCCCGTAAGGAGGAACTCCTGTGGGTCCAGCAGCTTGCCAGAATCCACCACGACTACTAGAAAGTTGTCAAAGGCATTCTCCGATGCCATCCACGACACTGTGAACCCGTAAGGGTTAATATCAGAGACAGTTAGGTTTTCCAGTGGGGGCATGGCCTCTGAAAGAAGGGAAGGTGCAAAAACACACAAAAAATTAAGCGAGAAACATTGCAAATTAGAAAGTGTCACAGATTCCACCAAACATAAATCACATTTTCCACCAAAGTATGGGTTTAATAGAAGCGCATAGCCAGGACCACGAGATGAGGATTTTCAATGGAGCCTCCAGGAGTTAGATGCTCAATTCTTAATTTTCACTGGGAGTGTCTCAGCACCTCATCTCTCAAGCTCCGTTGAAATCCCCTCGAAGCTCACTGTGTAAGCACATTTCTTCTGTTACACATGCACTGCAAGACAGGTATAACCAAAACTGCTTTAGAAATGTTATGCACAAAGCTTTCATTTCCTTCCGCTTGTCTCCACCCTCAGCGCTTTAGGGACAAGCCTCAACTTCAGCATTCACAATCCACGGTGTCTGTGTTTTGCTTCTTTACCCCTGCTACTTCGCATGAATATCTCCAGCTTTTCTTTTCAATGGTGGAGGGGTCGGAGGGACCAAGAACTGCCAGAAGCCAGACACCGATCAGTTAGGGTCACAGCCAGAGCAGGTGCTAAATACTTATCAGGTTTGGGTTTTGGGGGGAATATGAGAGAAGCCAGAGCTTGCACTGGCTAATGATTGCGGAACAGAGCAATAATCTGACCGAAGAGCCTCACAGGCAGCTGCTAGTGGGGTATGTTGACAACTGAAAGAAATTCCAGTGAGGGGTCTTGTTCTTTTTTTGCATCAGCACAAGGTTTGTCAAAGTTTAGAGGCTGAGGATCAACTGCTCAAAACTTTCCCACCATAACCTTGAAAATAACCAGACCAAATTTTCACAGGGTAGTTTCTCAGTGTATTTTGCTCACTCAAAACTTGACAAGTCAAATGGGAAGTTCAGCTGGTTCTGCCAAGCCCTGGCCTTGACCCTGGATCCCAGGCATTGCTAGTATTTCTCTAAATGGTTTGACAAACCTTACTTTGTTGGCTGAGGAACAAACTCATCTGATCTTCCACTCACTCACATTCCACTCACTTAAGAAAATACCAGTTAGTGAAACACAGAACGTTCCCTGCAAATGGTTTAGGGTTTGGTTTTGACATTTCACATCTGCTGAAATTGATGTTCTGTTTGAAACCGGCATAAAAATCCCTCCTAAAGTTTTATGATTTGGAAGTCCCTATGTTTTGATGTTTACATATTTGGGTGCCAGAGATTCAGCTCAAATTTACTCAATTTAGAGATATTTTTGCAGCTTACTTGCTTCTAATCAAGCAGCCCCAAAGATCCACATTTTGGTTTGGTCTCTGGGAGGCTGGGTATACAAATTAAGAGCCCAAAATACTGTAACTATTTTCCTAGGAGAGGTGTTGAGTGACAGCAATACTCTAAACCCTGCAGGTTTACATGAACTGCTGGCAAACCTTTCTGCTGCGTAGAGAGTGCCACAGGTTTACATAGCTGTGGGAAGCTTCCTCTCAAAATACCAGTGTCCGTGGTTTATTTTCAAAAAGGTGGTGGTTTCCTTTTAAAAAGGCAACATTTGTGCTCCGGTGGAGTGGAAGAGCAGGATTTTAGAAGCAGTTGCTCACTTTGGACTATGTGACTGATTGCCATCGGGGGTAGATTGGAGCAAAATGGTGATCTGGTGCAAAATGAAGCCATTTGCCCTAAAAGAAATGGTCATGGACATTGACTTCCACAGAACCCGACAGCCCAGAGGCTGTAAGTGCTGCTTGCTGTCCCACTGCACGTTAATGAAGGGAGAAGAAAAAGGAAAAGGCCTCAGTTTCCCCATTAATCCTCCCTAGGGTGTCCGTATGTCTGTGTGACAAGCTCTAGCGGCACATGTTGGCCGTGCAACGTATAGAAGACCAACTCTGTGCCATGTACTTGCTCATTGAGGAGGCATGTGATGTACTGATCCCAGTCAAAATTTAGCAAAATATTTAGACATAAGGGAGGTGTTGAGGGGACATTACAGGACAGGAGGTGTCTAAAATCCAGTCTGCTCTGCATCCTTCCGATATACCTTCTGGATATCAGGAAAATTTCCTCCTCAAACTTCAGGAGCTAATAAAGATTATCATGCATGGGAGAAAGACTCCAGAGGGCTCTTAACTGACCTTTAGCTAGCACTCCTCCAATAAATTTATTTTAAGGTCAACATGCCTGCTCTGACCCATCCTTGTACTCTATTTGCAAACAAGATTTGCTGAAGAAGATATTCAGTGCTATAGAGAGACCTTTTTTTTTTTTAATCCATGCTGGAATATATATTTTTACAAGCCAATAAATACTCCAAACCTTTAAGCAGGTACCTGTCATGACAAAAGCAGTGAGGGGCTCTGTGTGAACACCTGCATTGGTGGTCCCCTTAATGTTAATGTCATAGCCCGTGTAATCTAGCAGCCCTGAGATGCGAGCGCTGCGAGCACCTCCCGGCACCGTAAGCTCCTGGGGTTCATGTTCTGCATGGGAATCTCTAACGTGTATAACAAACGTGGCAAAAGGCCCATCTCTTGTGGTCCAGGAGAGGTTGAAGCTGTCGGGGGTAACGTTTGTGAGTGTGAGCGTGCCCAGCTGTGGCTCAGCCTCTGAAGGAGAAAGGAACATAGGTGAGGAGACAGCATTACTGCGGGTGCTGGGGGAATCAGCAGCGGAGGTTTACAGACACTTCAAGATAAGGCCGAGCGTTTTAGCCTTGTTTTGCAGTGGTTGAAGAGAAAAAAAAAGCATTTCAGGAGCTGCACTGTAAGGTTTTGGAAAGAAGCCACTGAAATTAGTGCTGACTTTTCTTTTTCATTCAATTTTCTTAAATAAGCTCAATTTTCCTAATGAAATGTGGGCCTGATTTACAGAAGCACCAACAGCGTACGGTCCCGTGGTAAAACCATAGAAATTGCAGGAACTCTGCCCTAGGAATTTGATGGGAATACAAACCCCCAGCAATTCCAAAGCAGATAAAGTAGGATTCAGGCAGGAAGCAGGTGAGTCCAAACCAGACATCCCTGAAATCCCCGTTCAGCTTCTGTTCAGTGTTCCTGTTGCCTGAAGTAATACATACTTTTATTTTTGGACTCTGAAGTTTTATGAGGGGTTTCAATCCCAACAGTGATTCTCTCAGCACTAATCTCAGGCCAAAACCTCCCTGGGCTCCACAGATAAGGTGTTCCTCATCCTCTGATCAGGCACAATCAGAGAGTATCTAATAGACTGAACTACACGAACCCCACAGCACTGCTGCTGCTCTCCTTTCTGACTGTCCAGTGGTCGGGGCGCTTCCTGAAGAAGCAGAGTTTCCTTTTCTGCTAGAGGAAATTTAAAATCACATCTCTCCCCTGCCAGGGGAGAAACCTGGCCTTCAGGCCACAGGAGGGGGAGAGCTCCTTAGCCATCCCGTGTTAAAGCTGTTCTGTTCAGGTTAAAATCATTCAAGACTTGTTACAGCACAGAGAGAGCACAAGCATGACCCAGCAGTCAGGTGGTCAGAGAATCCCATGTCTGCTCTCAGGGCTGATTTTCTAATATTTTTCTTGCCAATTGAGTATAAACCAAGAACACCTTGGGAAATGCAGCCAGTGAGATACAAGAAAATATCTACATAAGTGATTCATGCTGGGAGGAAAGTAGGAAAGATGTATCCCACTGGCAAAGAGAACAGTGGAAGTATGAAATGCTTTTCTGAACTAAAACATGAACTGCTGCTGAACTTTTACTGCTGTCCCTCATTGCAAGACTTTTAAATAATCCACCTTCATCTCTGGAATTGTCTAGGAACAGGTGAACCCAAGTGGCCCCAGTTAAGGACACATGCTGTCATCATGCTGCCAACCGGTGACCGTCAATGCCTTCATGGCGGACAGTGCAGATGTCACCATGTAAGCACGGTACTTCCAAAGACAGGGGAGGAGATGAGAAAATACCCACAAAGCAAACAGTCTTGGGTGGAGAACCCAGTGAAACCATCAGCCCCGCATGCAGTTCAGAGAGGACAAACCGATCCTTTCCGATCCCATCCTGAAATGAATGGCCTCATTCCTTTACATGCCACTTGCATCCAGTCAGGCACGTTCACATCACCACGTCTGGATTCCAAACAACACTACATGCAAAATAAGTTGAAAGTATCTCTTCAGGCAAGCCTTAGTGATCTCCGCCATCCTGGCATCACCGCAGAAAAAATCTCTGACATCCAGTGAAACAAGACAGGTCTTAGAGACTCAAAGGTAGCAATGCAAGTGAGAGGCTGGTGGGCTGATCATCAAGAAAGGGTGAACTTGCTTTTTGAGCCCTGCTCTCTGCTGGGAACACATGAAAATACTAAAGAGAAGAATATCAGAACCAGCACAAGGTGACGCGACCACTCCATGCAGTTTTGGTTGGTCATTAGCATGCTGCGTGAAACTCCCACAAGAGATGCAGATGTCTTGGAAGATGTTTGGTTTTAAGAACAAAGAACCAGAACGGCATGCAGGTGCCTCTGCAGGCTGATAAAGACAGGAAGGCCTCCCACCCACAACAAAGCAAGTGAGAGTGGGATGAACAAGAACTTTTTTCCAGATCAAGTGCAAAGATACTCCGTGAAAAACATTAAACCATCTGGAGCAAGTTAATTATATATACACAGAACTTGCAGATAAGTGTATATATAAAGAAACCAATCATGGTTTGCTACTGGCTCCCTTAATGCTGGGGGCACTTTTTCAGCCTTTTCCACTGTGTTGGATCTCTCCTTTTCCAAGCACTCTCAAGCCCAGCGTATTTCAGCCTCCCCGTATAGCGATCTCCCTCTAGTTTACCAAAGGGACAATGATGAGTTGGCGCCATGTTTTAGAGCAGTTCGGTGGACAGCAAAAGAAAGAAGAGAAAAAAGCAAACCTAGAAGGTGAAACAGTGAAATACCTGTGGTTGCCAGTGCTGTCAAGGTCTGACCACCTTGCCCATCAATTACACCATGGAGCTGGACAGTGTAATTAGTGGCAGCTTTGAGGTTGGTGACTACATAGCGCCGGGAGGCCCCTGGCACTGTGTGCACCAGGGAGTCCAAAGGGAAGTCAGAGTTCCTGACTTCTAGAATAAAGTGGTCAAAGGCATTATCCTGCGCTTCCCACGTGAGAGACATGCTGTCTGAGGTAGCATTTGATATAGTGAGTTTGCTAAGGAGAGGTTCCTCTACTATGGGAAGAAAAACAAATGGAAACAGATTGCAATTATTAAAACCCAAAGCAACAAAAGAAAATACAGTGGAAGTTCAAATTCTCGTGAGCCACAAGTCACAAAGATCATGTGGCCTTGTGTTTCTCAATGTTTTTCATACCACCACCCCTGCAGTCCCTCTTCCCACCTTACCCACAATTCAGTGAGGATGTTCTCGATCTGCTGATGCTAGAAACTGCAGCTCTGTATTATCTGATCACTGAAATTTGCTATTCCGCTTAATGCCATCCACCACGTTAATTATTGCTATCACAGCTTTTCCTACGATCGTGTCAGTAGGCAAAATTTGGTAGAGATGTTAAATGATCACAACATGAACTATTACCTGCCTACTATGAGAATGTGCCTTCTGCTTCTGCAGTCTGGTCCTCTCCTTCCACTTTCCTACTGTGAGTGGCTAGAGCACATCAAACGTTTGACTTCCCTGTCCTTTCTGGAAGAACTGTCACTAAAACCTTGAGATGCGCACCAACTAAATGCCTGCTTATTTCACTCGCCATCAAGTCAAAGGGACTTTTTCAATCTCTCACCCAATGTAAACTGCATTCTGATGTTGAATTCAAGCAATGCATCCGTCTGGGAGGAGTATGCTGTCACAGACTGAAAAGTACCTGAAATCTATTTACAGACTCAGGAAAAAACCTCTATCTAGAAATCAGTTTAGTTGAGAGAAATAGTGTCTCCTCTATGCTGTGTGACAGATGCAGACACATGATACAAAGCTAACACAACAAATCACCTCCCACTTGGTTCTTGGAAAATTTGTTTTGCTTCTCATCTGTATCAGAGGTTGTCCCAACCTTAATGTTTGAACAAGAGCTAATTTACTGTGTGAACGAAATCACATCACAGTGTGACTGACTGTCTTTGTTGGGTAGGAAGGTGGATTAGCATTCACAGTTCAAAATGTCTCCAGCAGGTCCTTCCCTAGAAGGTGTCAAAAAATGAGGTAGAGGATTTGGTAATGGGTAGGCTGATGGGGTACCTGAGGGCAGGGAAAGGGGCACAACCTGTAAGGAAGAGTTAGGAGAGTTAGCATTGAGGTAGGTTTTATATACCTGTTGTAGCTGCAGCACTTATTGCCTGCGTGCGGAAACCACGAGAGATCCCAGAGAGGTAGACAATAAAATCAGTGCTGGGGGAAAGCCCTGAGATATGAGCAGTTCTTGAATTGCCCGAGATGTTGAACTCCATGGGCTCCAGCAACCTGTTAGAATCAATAATTTCAATAGTAAAGACGTCGAAGTCCCCACTGGTGGTTGTCCAAGAAAGGTTGAAGCTTTCAGAAGTAATGTCGGAAACGGTTAGCTCACCAGCTTCTGGGTGCGCTCCTGAGGAGGGAAACAACACTGGTCAGAAGGGGACAGCCCTGTACCTCCTCCGGCTCAGAAACGCTGCGCTTCTCTGCTCATGCTGGCAGCACTCCAAGCTGCCGCTGAAGAAAAGCGTTTGAGTCAAAGCTTGCTACAAGCAGACAGGGGAAGAAATCAAACGAAAGCATCTCAAAACATTAAATAAAAAAAGAAAGAAAAAAGAGGGTTCAAAGCTCTGGCTATTTCCCATTACCTCCAGGAGCAGCCGTGCATCTTGGAGATCTGAGCATGAAAGCAGATGCAAAAGAACTTTTCTGAATGCCCATAGGGCATTCGGAAAAGTCAGCTTCCAGAGAAGCGAAAAGTAGAGCTATTACTTTATCAAAAGGAAAAGGTTGTGTTTTGTTTGCTCTTCTCCCTTCCCTTTCAGCTTAAGCCTGAGAAAGCTGGCATGCAATTTGGGAGCTGGAGCCAAAATGCAAAGCAGGGATGGCTGCCTTGGGGTTTCTTCCTCTCTGTAGACATCCCTGATGCGTTACAGGAAGGCTCAGAAAATTTTGACAATTGGAAGTCCCCAAAAGGGAAAATTTTGAAAAGCCGGTTGCTGAGCATGACCCAGAAAGGGAAGGGAAAACCTCAGCAGGGCATCTTCTACGGTTTTCATTAAGTTAATAAAAAGCCAGTGCACTGCATATTTAGGCAGGACACCCATGATGTCTGTTTTCTTGTTTGTCCCTGAGCAGCCTCCTTTGTCTGGCCACATTTGTCTGTCTTCAACAGGCAATCTGCTACCAGCACTCAGGGCTCTCAAAGCTCAGGACTTCCAGCCCGCAGCGGGACACAGCCCAGGGCAAGTGCCTTGTGCCAGACAGTTCTGTCTAAGCCAGGCAGCTTAAAGCATTATTGAAACAAGCAAGTTCCTCTGCATTTCGTGTTTTAATTCTGTTCAGCTCTTACGTGTACTTTTATCCCCATCTGTGCTGGGTAATATGTGCTTGGGGAAACGAGATGTGAGCAAGCTCTGGCTATCTCACAGTCGCAGGGGGCTGCAAAGGTCTGCAAGGAAGCCCAGAGGCAGCAGATATTGTCTACAGGAAATTATGTGAAGGAAGAGCCGCTGGTGCCACGCCGTACACTTATAAGCAAATATTTACCTCTCACAGTCAGAGCTCATGATAAGCTCTCATTTTAAACTGCCGTCTTTCACAAGATCAGCCAGAAAATTATTTTTGTGGCTGATTAGTTTCATGCCATCTTCTTACAGTGTGGGGCTTACCTGCCTTCTTCAGGCCCTTTTTATGCCACTTCTGCTGAATTTGGTTTTCTTGCATTATAACTTTTTTGGACCAATCAAACTCTTTAACAAAGTTATATGTGGCTTAATATATGATACTACTCTTGGTAGGAATTCAATTTGAGTTCTTTTCTATACAAGAACATATAGAAAGATGTCTGTCCTTACCCTCAAGACAAATGCACGCACTATATCCCTGAATTTAGAGAGAAGCTAGTGCATAATGTCAGAGGTATCTTCTGAAGGGCAAAAAGCAAACATGCTCTCAAGGCTTTGATTATCTGGGCTATAAAGAACGGATTTTTATAATTTTACAAGGCAACCTGGGCTTTCCTGAGCATGTACTACAACCAGTTGGGTTTTGCTGTTAGTATCAACCAGCTGAAAAGCGAGTAAAAGGAACATAAACAAGCCATTCTGAGGTAGGAGCGGGGGGAGGAAGCATTTCTAAAAGTGAAGGGCTCTACAGGGGCACTGAGACTCTTATTGGAAAGTCTGATCATGAGACATTTCCATGCCAGAGATGTTCAGCCAAGCTTTAACGAGTTCAGTGCACCCTGCGCAAAGCCAACCAAGTGAGCAAGCTTTGTCGCGGAGTTGCAATAGCTCTGGCTCACGTCCCTGTTCGCAAAGGAAGGGAGCCACGAGACCGAATGGGTGACTGGAAAAGATACCTGTCATGGTTTCAACAGAAAGGGGTCTGGTCCTGTAGCCGTGAATCACACCGTGAAGTGTGATGTTATAAGGTGTGTTGGCCTTAAGGCCAGGAACATTGATAGAGCGCAGCCCGCCTGGGACTGTGATATTCCGGCTTCCTTCGGGGTTGTCAGTCTCCTGCACCTGAATGATAAAGTTCTCATAGGCCCCGTCGGCTGCTGTCCAGGTGAGCTGGAACCCATCCCAGCCAGTCTCTGATACCAATAGTTTTCCAAGCTCAGGTTCCTCCTCTGAATAAGGACAGAGAGTCAATTGGTTACTCAGATTACAGGCTGGTGGCGATGACATATGATTTAGTGATGGCCCGTGTTAATGAGTTTCCCTTGTAATCAGTGACATGGAGATACACACACGTATTTACATTCTCAGGTAACTCAAAGTCTCTACAGAGACCTGGCAAAACAGTAAGAAAAGAATTGTAATAAGAAGTAATAACCTCCTTAATGCTGAAAGGCTGGTAACAGAGAGCAGCTCACAGACCATCTTACAGCTGCGCGTGTTTTGCCAACATTAATTACAGCTCCTACGAGATGAGATAGTATCCCTATAACCACTTCACTGCACTATTAACACCTCGATGATGCCATCACGAGGTGACTGTGAATACTGCACTAATACCTGTTGTCAGGGGAGGAAGACACTGAGGTGAAACTAGTTGGAATTCAGATGTTCGTGCTTTTAATTGTATCCGTATGTAGGATGTTATTTATTCATCCAAACTATTTCTAATCCAAAACAATAAAGACAGGGAAAATGCCTCCATGTCTTCAGCTTTGTGGATTTGTCTTCCTTATATTACATTGTCCTGTCCACAAAACTGTCCTGGGACAGAATCTTGGATTTCCAGAGTTATTGTTATTACTCTAGAAATCTGCATTCACAGAAAATAACATCTATGTGAGCCCTGATGGCAGTTCCCAAGATGGGAACCCTCAGAGCTAACACTCTGATGCTGTTAGGTAAGAAAATTTAGGTCATTTTTTTTCTCAGCAAGAACAGAAAGTCCCCTGTTACAGGGGAAATACAACCAATTCCTTAAAATTAGCAGTTGTATGGGAAAATGACAGAGCAACACCTGCTTAGTGCTACATGGGAAATCTTGCTATGTGACCTGTCACTGGCCCGTGGACTGCAACAGCTTTCTAGCGCTTATTTATTTACATCGTTGACACAAACATCATGATAAGAACAGAATCTATCTGAATAATCCCAATCTGCCTGACTAGGCATTTATACGAGACCATACGTGAAGGGAAATGGATGTGACTGGTCGCTTATGGAATTCAACTTTAAGCTTTATGCATGTTTTAAGGCAGTAGATAAGGGGACTCTGGAAGAAATGAAGATTAGGCGCAGCAACATTACTCGTAAATTTCCCCCCTGTAAAACCAGAGCGCTTATGGTACGACTGCTGCACAGCCTTGTACGGGTAGTAGCTGGGGTTGTGTTTTCAGAGGTTGAGCGCTCAGAGATCGCAGCCAATTATCTTCAGTGACATGCACTGATGTGCAGTAAATTGCTGCTACTCTGGAACACCAAAGTCTCGAGGTATTTCCCCAATCCTGTTAGAAAGGAAGAGAGTGTTTATGAAACAACACAAGGATGTTCAACAACAACAAAAAAAAAGGCACAAATCCAGACCGAGTTTGCTTTTTTGGGAACAGAAATTAGACTCATTAAGGCAAAACATGAATCCTGTCAAAATAGAACTGTTTAGCTGAAAAAGAGAAAGCAGGACAGAAAAGGAACTGGTTGTACCAAAAATAACAATTTTTGGTGGCAGTGGGAACAAATAGAACAAACACATTTCCCTAAAATGAAACTAAACCAAAAGTCACAGTAAGGTAAAATCTCTGAAGCAGAAGTTTGATTATAATATGAAATGTGCTAATCATCGCAGCTCCAAAGCAATTCAGGTTTCTCTGAATTGCTCGGTTTCATCCACCTCCAAGATGCAGAGTCCCCTTTCCCACCAGTTGTTTCCCATGCATGTCTGAAAGGGAAGCGCCCACGGCTCCATCATGCCGTCATGCTCCATCAGGGACCGAGGGATTCCCGTACAAAATCATGCACCAACTCAGACTGTTGGAGACATCCAAAACCTCATCCATAAAGTATCCAACATATATGACAAAGCAGTGACAACGTCATGGCAAATGATATCAAGGGATGATGTTTCTTACTTAAAAAAAAAAAAGACAGAACAAACCATTGAGAGATGCTCTAGCCTTGCAGTAGGTGTGAAATAATCTGTGTGTTTCTAGGTAAAAACTTTATCTCATGTTGAGAATTTGGGTTTGGGTACTGGACAGATACATTCATCAGCCCTCAGCCAGGTTCTCCAGAAATGAACTCATGCGCTGGTACTTTGATCATTATTGAACTGAGCCCTGAGCTATAGGCCTGTTTCCTCATGATGTTCATGTAGGAGGAACAGAAGGAGCAAGTTTTCAGACAAGTACACTCCCAATGTGTTACAATCTTTTTTTTTCTCTCACATCACCACTTCCATGCCAATGCTGCTAACTACAGCATCCTTGCAGTCTGTCTTATGATTGAACCACAATGCAGATGAAGACCTGTATCATCTCGCTATTCTCACGTGCCTGGTAAATAGCAGATGCATCAACTCTCTTTGCATGCAGTTTGAAAAGAGGGAATTGATGCTCCATCATCTTAAAGGGCATAGTCCATGCGGCACCACTCAGGGCTCTCATTCCATAGCAGTAAGAGTTCTATCCCGTGCAGAAGGAAGAAGGAACAAACAGCTAAGAAGGAATGCATCACTCACAAAGCCTAGCACTTCTGCAGGGGAACAGCAGCACGGAAATGAGGTTGTGTATTTCAAAGCAGAAAAGGAACATACGGCTAATGAATCCATAGAAAATACCTGTAGTAGCTAGGGCTTCCAGGGACCAAGAGAGCTGACCTCGGGTGCTTCCATGGAGGTTTGTCTGGTACCGTGTGCCAGCTGTGAGACTGGGAATTTCTGTTTCTTGATGGTTTCCCAGCAAAAAGATTTTTCTGTGTTCTGTTTAAACTGGACAGGTCTTTCAGAGTGATAAAGAACTGATCGAACACCAAGACAGCATGAAACTACTGGAAGTCCTGTGTGTTATATCAAGGTCATGAAGAGCACCAGTGGCTTCTGAGATGGGAAGGTCAGTGGGCACCGAAAGCAGAGCATGAGGATCAGTGCTGGGGTCTGTTAAATAACTCAGCTCTGTTGGTGTGGGACTGGTAGGATTAAAAGATGTTTCATTGACTGATTCTCCAGGTGTTGTGACTAGATATGCTGAACAGAGACAAATTACAAGTTAAAATTTCCTGATAATAAATCTCCCTCCATACCGAAAGACAGGTAACATCTGCTACCAACCAGTTTGTGTGCTGTGCATTCCAGAACAGAGAAAGCAGACGGGCACTTCTTTGTTGGAGACTGAATCCAGGCCGTACAGGCAAAGGTAGCATCACCAAGCACGACATGGTTTTCCCCAAACCACTCTGACTAGCAGATCCAGAGCAACCACCATTACACAGAGATGAACTGAAGTGCTTCCAGCAGAGAAATGGGCGCATGCTGAGTTGATGTAAATCAGTACACTTTGATTACCATCAGAGAACTTGACTAATTTACATCAGTGAGGATTTGAGCCCCAAGACTCTCAAACATGCCTTTTGTCTTTAGTACAGCACGTCAGTTATTGCCTCCGATACAACCCATCAGCAGATCATGCTGAGTATCGCAAACGTGGCCAAATCCAGACTGAGCAACCAGCCACAGCAGTAGCATGCTAAATCCCATCCAATCAGACACAGGCTTGGAGGAGTTATCCATCTGGATACATGCAAAATCTTCAAAAATGGCAGGGACATACACACATCCTGACCTAAAAACTAGGGCAGAAAGAACTCAAGCAATCTTTTTTTACAGAAATCCAAAGGAATGGAACAGACTCGGCCTTCAACATGCTGAGTGATCTGTGAACATGCCCTGTAGCACAGTCAGATTCTGAGAACTGTAGAGATCACAGAGAATGCGTTTCTGATCACAGCTGCAAGGCAACAGGCAGGTGATGTTTCTGACATGCAGAATTATCTCTTCCTTAGTGGAAAAACACATCGTCTCACACCTCAGTGACTTCCTTGCTTTCATGCTCCGCTTGCATTCAATTAAGAGAGAGCAAGTCATCTACCACCACCAATCAGATCAGCATGGATACATACTCAGGATTCAGTGTTTGTCTCCAAATTCACACATATTAAAAAAAAAAGTTTTCAGAGGAGATAAATAAATTAAAAAGGTTTTCAATTAAATGCAGAAATATTATCTTGAAAATACACTCTCAGGACAAACCCAGATGTAGAAGCATTGTTTTCTGCTCACCTCCAGGAAGGGGAGAAGCCCTGTAAGTGCCCTGTAATGTATGATGGAAACCCTGGAAAACACTCCAGCTGTAGGATAAAAAGATCAGTGGAGTTCAAACACTTGACATACATATGATGGAAACCTTGGAAAACACTCCAGCTGTAGGATAAAAAGATCAGTGGAGTTCAAACACTTGACATAGCAACTGGCAGAATAGACGGGGAGAAGAGAAAGAGAGCTCCGGGAGCCCTGGGTGGATGCATGACAGCCGGATCAAACAGTTCGTGGTGGCAAGATGAAGGAATAGTAGATGCCAAAGAGCTGAAAGCTATGTAAAAGGGAATCTGGATGGACAACAAACATACACTCTT
>NW_010424887.1:57371-61824 GCF_000710305.1 Buceros rhinoceros silvestris
CTCTTTCTCTGGAACATTTCTCAATATCATTCTCTTACTAAAATCTTCAGGCTGAATATGGCCTAAATACATCCCTCTGCTGTTGCTAGCATTTTGAGGAATTCCATTGTAGTGCTTCATCGGCAATTTTACTAACAAGAATGTTAATGTCCTGCCAGGACATTTCCCCGGTTCCTTCGGAGCAAACAGCATTCTGTATTATTTCTTGATGCTGGCTCTTTGATTTTCCATGATTTGCCAAGAGCAGCTATCAGCCAGTTTCACTGCGGAGTCTCTCATCAGCTCAAACGCACTGTAAGGCGTGATGGCCCACCAAGGGATTTGCATTCCTTTCAGACCCCTTCGGCTAAAAGGCTTTCCCCTCTCTCAACCAGCTGGTTCAGCTGGGCTTGCAGTGCCGGTGCAGCTCTGAATTTCCGACAGAACGCATTGCAGGAGAGCATGAGCCAGAAACACTACAGTAGCTACTGCTAACACTGCTCATATTGAAGACAGGAGCCAGGTGCTCCCAGCAGAGGAATCGGCTGAAGAAATGGCCAATCTTCACTGGCAAATTTAGTTTCCCAGTCGTCAGCACTGCAGTTTCCCATTGAACCATTACATCTAATCATTCTTCCTAATGTTTCCTTCAATTTGTTTAAAAAAAGGGTGGTGCAATCTGAGACTAGTAGAAGCCAGGAGAGGAAGAGGGACTGACGCACAACACAGACAAGGGTCTAGGGTAAACAGCATAAATCTTCTTAAAAACATTCAACCGAATGGAAAAGCTACTTTTCCAAGCCATGCTCCTCTGTGCAGCTCACTGCCAGAGGCAAGACAGTATCACATCCACAATTCATCAACACAATCTGAGTCCTTCAGCGGAGGAATTTGAGGTTGGCGCTTGGTTTCTCTAATGTCCACTCATTCATCTGCACAGGCCTCTCGTGCCTGATGTATTACCAGCTGTCTTCTCCAGGACCCACATTGTGCTAGGCAGGCAGGGTTCCAGGACCAGAGCAAGGCAGAACAAAGCTGCAGTCTGACTGCTCAGCTTCCTCAGAGCTGGGATTCGTGCTCACCCTACAGATTAGCTGTTGATGTAACGTTCTCAAGACATGCTGCCAAAAGGGTCCCTCCACCTAGTAAAATGGCTTATTTTCTTTGATTTCTGAAGTGGTTCTACACCAAAACCTTAGTGCCATGCTGGGTGGGACCTCTAACGAATAAGTTGTACCCTAGTGTGCGACACCTTCATTAGCAACAGAAGGGAGGTACCTGTTGTAGCCTGTAGCAGCTTCCAGAGAAGAGCGTTGTTCTCCAGCCAGTCCCTACACCTCGGTTTTATAGGAAGTGTTATCCTGGAGGCCAAGCAGTCACAGCACCTGGGGATTCTCTGGGCAGGAGGGTTTCTGCAGGGGGCCCAGCTGCCAGTAACGCTTCCTCGTACTCCTCCACAAAACTACTGTAATCTCCCGTATTCACACACCATGAGACACTATAGCTGCGGTCTGTTACCCTCAAGACGACAAGGGCCCTCAGTGCATCTTCCTGCATCCCTGAGGCAAGAAAGCTCCTCTGGGCCAGGAGTCACTGCCTGCATTGGGGTTAGACTAGAGCCTCAAACAAACAAGCAAAGGGCAGTGTGAAATAGTCTTTCCTTTCAGCAAAATAAAATAACATTTAGCAATCTGTTCACTTTAGAACCTACCACCCCTTGAATTCAGAATCATAGACATCAGTTAAAAAAAATTTTGTTGCTTGAGCTGCACTTCATCCATATGAAGAGACAGAAGCAACAGAAGGCTGTCACCCCACACTATGGGAGATTTTGTGACATGTCATTTGCTACAGGCTCATGAGCTCTGAGTTTTTCAGCTGCCTGCGTATGGAGAGTTGATATACATAACAGGAAGAATGTGAGAGGGGAGAGAAGGTGCCTACAGCAGATCTGCAGCTCTGGGGCTGGAAGAAGCTTTACTCTCAGTGATAGAAATTCGCTATGCAAATGAATAAAAATAAGTGTGGGAAACTCCTGAGTTCTACCTGCTGGCAGAGAAGCCTGGCTGAACCACCAAGAGGCTGAGAAGAATGTAAGATGAAAAACTGTCAGTCTGGAGAAGAAAAGCAAACTCTGAAAAGAAAAACTCTTGGCCCTCCTGCAGTCTCTGGTTCCCTTGTTCAGCAGAGATGGCAAACGCTCCTCTAAACAGTGGGACCGTCTCCTCCACCCACCGAGGAGAGCAAGTCCAGTCCTAGCTGTGCTACTGAGATTTCCACTTGTCAGTTCTGTCTCCCTCGGTTGCTCCAAGCACTCTCCCCAGCAGTGCCACAGGCCTGAGGTCCCCCAGAGCTGCAACAGAGGGTACACCAGCAAGTTTGTTTGGCTTAGCCTGGGGACTCTAGGACCTCCCAAGTACTGGGAACATGGATAAAGGGGACTGATTTGAGGGTGGCTGAAAAAGTAAACAGAAGAAGAGACCTCTTGTCTTCTACCCCGCAGGCTTAGAGAGCATTTCTGCCTCCCCATGCTCATGTGTTTGGCTTTGTCCATTCTGGCGCAGGAGGAAGGTCACACAGACAGGTTATGTCAACTCCTGCTGTTGCTTCTAAGGAGCCCGCTGCAGAGAACACTTTGTTTACTGGCTGCTCTGAGCAAAGGCTTAAAACAAACACACTGGCCAGTTGAATGTATGTACAAAAAACCACCAGGAAAATGAAGCCACCTTGTGAGGCTTTGGAGTCTGGTGCTGGAGAAACTGGACCATGAAATTCCACAGCCTGGTGTTTCCGCCTTTTCACCATCTAGGCATACTTCTTTTGAGACCACTCGGTCTTTGGGCAGATGAGGACAGATAACTTTGGAAAAAACGAAGGCTGCTCACCCCTGCCACATAAACCTTCAGCTTCCTTTTGTACGTGTGCGCCTCAAGGCTTCCCAATTTTACCCTACACTGGACGCAGGCCTGACATGCATCAAACAAGTAATTCAGTACTGATGGTCATCTGTAGCTCATACCACACCGTGAAACTCCACTGTACCGGATCCTTGACTCTAACAACCACTCGGAAATTCTGCTGGCATGAACGCTACCAGGGAATATGAAACCAGTTTTGAGCAGTTAAGCTGTATATTCATTAAATCGTAAAAACCACAACTTCTGGCATACCTCAGGATAGAAAAGGATAAACACCTTGATACCTGCTAAGCTGTAGCCCACCCGATTCTGGTTTCACCATCCCTGCTTACTTACTACAGCTAAAGCTTTGCCTCTCTGGATTTAGCCTGATGTGACTTAAAAGATTCAGGACTTGGTTGTGTTCTATGCCAGGATAAAATTCTGTATGTGCAAACTTTCACTCAAAATGTTTCACAAAGAATAAAACCTTGTTCAGTAAGTAGCCCACTGATCAGAGAGGTTTGTACAAACGGGAATGGTGGGAATGGGCCCCTTTGTAGACGAATGTGACAGTCACAGATTCCAGTGGAAACGGTGACTGTGACCAGCTTTGTGGCAGCAGCCTTTCTTTTGGATAAGAACACTGAAAAAGGGCAACATGAGAGCCCCACTGACCCTGCTGAAGGATGATGGGCGGAGGTACACTGTGAAGAGAATTCGTTAGGCAGGAACAAGCAACAGTAAATACATTCTGGTTGCCCTTCCTCTTAGTTTTTGGCTGTAGAAAGCAAAACAAGTCCTAACGCAGAATGCACATGAAAGCAGCCTCATTTAAAACAAAGGAGGAGGTCTGCATTTCCTGCAGGAGAAATAGCTGCGTTCTTTGAGAGTCCTCTTAAAGGATAAGCAAGAAATCAGTGAGAACACGGAGCTAAACACGGTAGGTAGGGAAATAGGGTCTACCATACCATGCCAGACAGAGCTAAATCTGCTCTGCAGGCAGGTGATGTTTTTAAGCAGTTCCCCAGACACAGCTCTCAAAATCGAGTGGAGCTGTGCTTGGGCTAGTCCTTGCCCCACGACCTGGTGCATGGCACGCGTCAAAACCTGTTACTCACCAGTTGAACCCTTGACAGTGGTGGGTTTGCTTTTGTGCCTGCCTTTCTCCGCCACCAGGCTAATGGTATATTCTGCCCCTGCGTCCAATCCTCTCAGGATAAAAGAGGTGCTGTCCACGGGGACCTCCACTTCGTTCCTCCTTCCAGAGGGACTGACATAAGTGAGGCGATAACGATCAAACTTGGCCACTGGTCGTCTCCAGCGAAGGGATAAGCTGGTTTCAGTGGGGTCACTGACTTCCAGGTCCTTGGGGTTATCAAGATCTATGGGTTAAAAAGCAAAGTTGTGGTGTCACTGAACTGCCCTAGGACAATTTTTCAGGCATCTGTAGACAGAGTAATGTCCATACAGGGTGTCTAGCAACAGCTCGGAGTCTTATCCACCTTTTGGAGCTTTTGAAGCCCTGTTGCTTGATATAGGTAGAGGATAATTGTCCTGGGTTCAACATGGAGGAA
>NW_010424888.1:0-11553 GCF_000710305.1 Buceros rhinoceros silvestris
ATTCTTTTTCTCCTTTCCCCTATCTCTGGTGCGATAGGGAAGGTGCTACCGTCACCTGGACCTTGGCTTTTACCTCAGCCAAACCAGTGACACTCAGACATTTCTTTAACGTGACATATTCTGATTTTATATTTAGCCTGTTTCAGTTCACAGTTTTTTCTATTTCCTTCATTTTGGCAGTAGTCTGTTTTCTATACGTTTACCTCCCTATTTCTCTGTCCCCCCCCTTACTTAGCCATATTTTTTTCTTCCCCCAGCCCCCCACTCTCACTTTATTTTTTGCACTTTTTGTAATGGTTTAGTTGGAGAAGTAGGAAAAGTTAATTGCAATAGAAGATATTGAAATGAACAAGGGCTGCCATGGGGATTCATTGCATGTACCTGCAGCTATCAAAAAGTAAAGGGTCTGGCTTGCTTGGTTATCTAGTCTTCCCATGAAAGACAGAAGATCATCTCCAGAAGGTGATACTTCTCACCCAAAGCAAGAGAACTTGGAAGTGTGTACTTCCCTTTGTAAACTACGGACAGAGTCTAGGAGAGTGGGTTGAAATTGAGGCTTAGTAAATGGGTTGTTGAATTTAGGTGAGATGTGAGGTCACAACTCATAAGAGTCAGTCACTTCCTTATGTGTAACCTTGGATTAATTCAGTCTGAGGAATGAGCTGAATATGTAATTTTCATTGGTTTAAGTGAAGTTATAGGGTGAGAAAATACCATATTTTCTACTCAATTTTTGGCAGACACACCTATTTTAAAATAGGTTATTTTAATAATTCAGTTTTATGAAATTACTTACTCAGTAAGGCTGCATGTCTAGTTTCAGCGGGTATTTCCAGGTGAAAAATTCCTTGGCCATTGCCACAAATAGGAACAATGCAACTCGGACACCTTGCTAAGAAAAATGGATACCATGTCTGTCAGCTGTCAAGACCTTATACCATGAATTAATTCTTAGGAGGAAAGTTTCCTTTCTGCAGCTGCTGCTAGGTGTCTCAGATTCTCAGCCTGAGAAGAGCTTCTGTTCTCTGGCTGCGTTATGTAGTCACGTCAGCTTCGTACCTACTAGTGAACAGAGAAGCTGGGTACAGTGAATCATTCAGCTCTCTGTACAAGGAAGGAAATAACTTGGATTGCTAAAGACAGGGCAGAGTTTCACTTAGAGCTGCATGAATTTCCCTGAAACTTTCTTAAAAAAAAAAAAAAACAGTGTAATGCTGGTGGTTTTAGTGTGTTCTATTTGTCATTCAGAAACACAACATATTAGCAGCTTTGAACTCCTGGGCACTAAAAATATTTGTTACATAAGCAGATTGACAGGACTGAATGATGCTTTCAAACTGAAAATATTCTTAAGAATCTTTCCACTGGTCCAGCAAAATAGTGCAGTTCTTGTAAAAGGGCAGAGTTACAGACACTGAGACAGCCAATCTATACAAGAGAGTGTAAAGAGTCAATTGAATCAAGATAAATGTTCAGGCAGATCTGCAAGTTCAAGAAAGAACTCCTTTTTTTTTTTTTTTCTGAAATAAAACTTGCCATTGAACATAAGAATTTTTCTTTTTATTTTTTTTATGTTTTCATCATCAGTAACTTAATTTTTCACCATTTCACTTGTTTCAATGAGAGCCTTTTTACCTGAATTTACACTGGGGAAGTACTGACATAATATATCACGGATTTTATTTTAAAAATGGCGATGATAACAAAATCTTTGAAAGAGATTTGCTTCTTAAACAAATTTTCTGCACAGTGTTAATAAAATACATTCTCTGAAAGGGAAACTATAATTGAAATAAACCTCTGTGCAGCATTTATGGGCCAGCCAAATAAAGTGAATGTCTATTACCTTGCTCTAAATTTAAACCAGCCTTCGTTCATACTTTGTTCAGTGGGAAAACCCCCAAACCTCTGCTAGTGGAGAGGAAAAAAAAAAAAAGGCAAAGGCATGTGTAGCCAAATTAATCTGAATAGCTATAAAACCAAGAACTGTGCAACAGAAGGGTCTTGGAGAAAAGTGATATGTGAAGTACAAATGTAAAAACTCCAAATCCAAATGAAAAAAAGAAGAAAAAAGCTGTTCTTAATTAACAGCAGACATAGACATGAAATAAAATGCGGAGGGGCACAGGATATAGGAAAATATTTCAAATACGTTTGCACTTTAAAATGTCAGACAGTTTGAGACAGTTATGGAGAATTAATTCTTTGGTTTGGACGGCCTAACAGACATGCAATAAAATTCACAGGAGCCTTCTAAACAGAGTAGAATAGCAGGAAGAGTCAAGTGTAACAGTTATATGATCTAGTATTTAATAATTTTGTATTTCTAAAAAGAGAGTGATTAATGATGTATTTGGTTTATCTTTGCTTTTGCTTTTATGTACATATAGACATGCTGAATCCATATACAGATCAGAAATTCCATATTACTCTGGATTTAGAAACTCTGGTCTATTTGAAATTAAATCAAATAACCAAATTTTCTTAAACCTCTTGGGGGAAAAATGAAGGCGAAAATATTTTTGTTGTAATATTTGTCTGGTAATCGCAATTTTTAGTTTTCAAGAACAATAGCAAAAAATCTTAAAACAAAATAAAAGCATTCAAAATTCAAAAAAATAATGAATGCTTCACTGGAAATCTTGAAGAAGAGTTGTCAGAATATTGGGATGTAATTTATCTAAAAGAGCATCACGTTGATATTTACACAAAGTCATTGTCTTTGATATAATACTTGAAGAAACCTGCAATTAGATTTTAATAAGTGATATGTATGAGCAGAATGTATATATCTATATAGCATCAATATGTTACATGCTGCTATAGCTTGCTCATTGTTCTGTATACGCTCTGGTCTCAAAGCCATTGGAGATACAACTTGAAGAGGACTGAGGGCTGTTTTTTAAGTTTGAGAAGACAGAATTTCTTTTCTAATTATGAGATGACATTTCATGATATACTATTTCTAAGTACCAAGTACTTTTAACCACTAGTATTTTCCCTTTTTTCTTTTTCCTAGAGTAAATTGAAAATATTTCCCTCTTCTTCCTTTGAATTCCGTGATCTGGCAGAAGTAAACCATTTAACTTAATGACCCCAAATATTTCAGATACATGCAAGGAGCATAATTCCCTGCAGCTCCCTTTTTTATAAGCAAAACCGGTATAACTGTAAGCCAGTGAAGTGGAGATGGAATTTTACTTGGAAAATGTAGTTGGCTATATACTGCAGTAAGAACATCTCACTCTGTTAAGAAAGAGGGTCCCTGGAATTATTCCGTTTATTTTTTTAACTCAGAAAAGTGGTGAGATGTTTCCTGCAGACTGTGGATCCACTTAGGAGCTTTCCTGTTCCCTGGCTGTGGTGGGAGTCCTTAGGTCAGCACCCCGTCTGTTCCTCTGTTAGGACATGTGCTGATTTGCCCTGTCCTTCATTTCTGCAGGCTGGCTGGGGAAAAATTTGTCAGGTGATGGCAGATTGTTTTAACCATCACCCAACTCAAGCTGTGGCAATCATTTAGGGTGGGGCTTTTCTAGACTATCTCAGTAATTTAGGAACATAGATTTCTGCTGACTTTTGAAGGCTCCTGTGGAACAGGGGCCATGTGTGTACCTTCAAAAATCCCTTCCAGAATTTTCCTGCTGGTAGTCAGATTAAGCATATTCTAGATGCATCTTTTTTGGCAAGATTATTCAAAGTAACTAGAGTTCATTGTCACAACTGCCATGGATTTTTAACCCATCTGTGCCAGGTTGCCTAAAAGTCCTGCCTTATTTCAACCATGTGATAAATTATGTTGGTGTATATCCTTGAACTTGTAAAATCTATCTGAAACCTCAGAGAGTATGTGGAGCACCTGCATGGCATGAAGAATAAGTATCATGCATTAATCAAAAAGAAAAAAAAAAGGAATAGAGAAAAGGTATTGCTGAAGTTGCCGTTTTAGCAGTTCTCGACTACTTTTGCAGCAAAACCAGTTTCCACAAGGAAGGTTTGTGAAAAATATTTTCACTGTGACAGCTGATGAAGCACAGGAAAACCAAAAACTGTTCATGCCTCATTGTCTGAGGAGCAACATTGGAGACCGGGTGAAAACACTACAGCCAGGTTTTCACTCACATCCTCACTGAGCACAGACTGGGTAGTCACACACCTCAGTGCTCATTAGTCTTTATTCTCACAACATTTCTTGCATCTGATATATCCTCAGTTTCCACTTCTCTTCATCTGGGATTGCCTTATGTTGCATGGGACTGAATAGCACAGGGACATGGAAATAGAAAATAGATTTTTAGGCAGAGTCACAAGAATGTTAGAGATTTGGCTGCTATGGTTGAAGCTTTGGACAAGCCTTGGACATGGAGAGCGTGTTTCAGGGAAAAAGTTAGTACTCACTGCTTGTAATATACTGCTATGATTAATAAAATTAACAAAATCAGTGTTGAGTATAATGAATTAAGATTTAAATCCACAAGCAAATTTTCACCACCAATATTGTTTTTAAGTCAAAGTACATCAAAAAGTCACTTCTCAGCGTGTTGGACTGCACTGATTAGTGTCATTTTTTTTTTCTTATTTTAATCAGAATTTCATTATGCTTCTAACAAAACATATTTCACTATAAATGTCTGGCTAGCACCCTATCAGCTAACAAAAGAACCTGAACGTGTCTTTATTCCCATTTAATTAAAACACAAGTCTCTCTTTACTCTTCCTGTGGGAATAAATATTAAGTGTATATGCTAGGCATTGTACACAAACTGTTGTCCCTTTTGCAATTGTGTCCGGTCTGTGGCGTGTGAAATCAATGCGGTTCGCACGCAGCACAGCCACAGCTCCCATACCACAACACATTTCTCTGGCTATAGTGGAAAGTCGGCTGCAGGATTAGGTACAACACCAGATAGCCATCCCAATATGCACCATAACCTGTCCCAGAGTGGAGAGTAAGACCAGGCAGTGCTGTGCCCTAACACCGACTTGTTTATTTCTCTCTGATCTGCGAGGCCTCCAGCTCACAGCATGATAGAATTCTGATACGACATTCAGGAGGGTGCATTACTCCTGCTCTTTAGGGTGACTGATGATGCACTGCTTCCTCTGATAATTCATCTGTTTAGAGGATTGTGACTTTTGGCAAGGATCTCTCCTGCAGGATCTGAACAAATCTGTTCCCAAAGGAAGAAAGAAAGGGGAGATTTTGCCCTGAGGGCAGTTCTATTGATAATCACAGAATCAGTGACAGAAAATTCTAGGGACTCTTTGGTAGAATATATGACCCTACTGCATTCTTCATGACAGAGAGAAAAGAACATTCCTAACAGAAGAGAAAGACAAACTGAATAAAATACAACTGAGGAAAAGAAGAGGCCGTTGATTTTTATTAATTGCAGATTTCTCTTTTCCTTCTCCCAGTTGTATTTTGTGTGTTTGGAGTCCTCAGATTTGTCAGATGAGGCTAACAGGAAAGGGAATCTGTTTTAAAAAAACCTATGTCTAAGTGGAAGTTAACGAGGTGGAAATGAGTTACCTTCAGCAGAAAATTTTCCAAGTTTTCATTTATACCAGTAAAAATGCTGAAAAACAGGATTAATTAGCCTAGAGGCAGATTGCCTACTGCAGGGCTCTGACTCAGGCTGGGCCTCTGCATAGCATTACTTCAAGATGGGTAGATAAACCTCTTGTCCATCTCCGTCTTGGCCAACTCCACCACAGCACCTCACCAGCCCTGCCGTCATGGCTTTTCAGCTATGTGGCAGAAAAAGAGCCTTCTAATTCCAAGGGCAAATCCTGTTGATGGTCTCAATGAAGCTCAGAAAACACATCCATTTCATAAATGCTATCTCCCATCAGGTTCTCGGAAGCACGTGCCACTCTCATGGCAGGAGCTTGTGGTGGTGCTTTTAATATATCATGCAAAAGACAAGCAGGCCCAGCACCTACAGATGCAGGGAGAAGACTGCACTGGTCCTTGCTTTGAAAGGGTGTACTGTCCTTTTCCTCACCAAGTCCTTTCTCAGCAGCTTCTGCTATTGCTGGCATGAGCATTAAGGAGCCCTTGCACTATGGAGGTGCAAGGAACCTTTCTGTTTCCTTCCCTACAGATGCATGCCTCTGCAGGTCTAGTTTCAAATAAGGCTGGGATTTTACAGGTCTGATCTGAGCCCAAGACTGCGAACATTATACAGGCAGATCTCCATGGAAGTCCAGTAACAGGCTACTGGCTGAACCAGTTTCCACTTGAAGGATGGTGTAACCATGGAGCATGTGTGAATGAAGACATTGTATCCACCAGAAAGAGGAATATGCAATGTTCTCCTGAAAAAAAAAATGTATGGCACATAGTGCTTTTGAGACTTTTTTTTCTTCAGATTCTGTAATGTGCTTAACCAGATTGGAAAAAAAAATAAAATAACAACCAAGTAATGAGAAAAACAAAAACCTACTGTAGATTTCAGCAACCTATAGGATTAAAGGGGTGGTCTCTGCTTTCATCACACTGGCCGCTTCAACCTGCTTCCTCGGTGCCTGCCAGGAAAATGTTTAAAGTTCCCGTGGTTTGAGAAATGGCCAATCTTTACAAAGAAGGAGATTTTTATCTGACCAGCCAAGATCTTAGAAGGTCAGTACTTGGCTCTGACTAATAAATAAATAAACAAATATATACGATCACGCACGCATCATCTAGGATGGCAGTCTATTGCTGGGTAGCAGGATTTGTCATAAAGATTCAAATCCTGTTTTGTTTAAAAAATGAAATCTTCTTCTTAGACATGGTTATTTCCAATGATCTATTAAACCAAAATTTCTCGTAAATGTTTGTCATGCTACATGTTGTACCTTAATATGAAATGTAAAGGTAAGGAGGAAAAATTACTAGAAAGATCTCATCCTGCAGCATTTCATCCTTCTGTTGCTCTCACAAAACCAACAGTTTATGGTCAAAATGATGTGTCCCCATCCACTTCTAAAATGACTTGTGTACTAGTTATGACTCTCATCCTAGTAGACATGTATGGTAGAACTCTTCTCACCCATCTTGAGGCAAGTCTGTTGTAGCCATCTAGGCTACATCTTTGAGACGAGGTAATTGTACTCCAGGAGGTAGTGTCAGCTCTCCAGGAAGTCGAAACAATGCTGTTTCACTCTGAAGACTCCTTCATTTAGATAAATGATTCCAGATGACTCACTGGTCATTATAATTGCAAATCTGTTTCAAGGGGAGTCAATGAAGCATTGAAAAGTCCATTGAGAATTCATCTGGGAGCAGCCCAGATTACTAGTCTAAGAGATGGGATTTTACCCCTGCACAAGTAACCAGTCTTCCCAGGTCCTGGAAGACCAGCAGGGATAAAACGTAGGAAGAGTTTCACCCTGTGACTCCTCCACTGACCTGGGAGAAAGATAAAAGCTTGGTCCTGCCACAAAGGGATATTTATTTGTTTGACAATCCGCTCCTTTCATTAGTACTCTTTACAGTGAGAGTTCCTCACTCCAGTTTAGCTACCACATCTAAAGCAACATGTGTGACAGTTTTCTCTCTCAGCTGCATGTGGAGGCATGTAAGTGAAGAAATTTAGAAACTCAGAATTCAAAGGCCAGGGGACCAGAAAAGATTTTCAGGTGAATTTTGGAGCTTTCTGAATTGAAGCAGCTTTTAAGAAAGACACTTTTTATAAGAGACTTGCCAAAACTCAGCAGTCAGTAAAACAAGGAAACTAGCATAGGAGCCCACCTGCTATTTTGAGCACCAACATAAGGTGAGTCACTGTGATAGGTTGGCACAGCTCTCCTTTTCAGGAGAGCTTGCTTTAAACTAACCTATAGCATTTGTATTTCTCTGCCATGTGACTTTAAGCAGCATCCTCATAGGTTGAAAGCTTTCACGCCACTTTCGCTTTAAAAGTTACGCGACTGCGCTGCGAGCTCAGTTTCTTCCCGTGCTCTTGGCCACCACGGAGCCAGCCGTGCCTGCCTGCCTGCCTGCCTGCTTGCTTCTCCCAGAGCTGCTGTCGCCGCGTGCTCACCGCTGTTCGACATAGCCGCGCTGCGGGAACTGAGCCCTCTTGCCACGCGCTGCTGTGAGCAGCGCTTGTCTGGAGTGCCACCGTCGCAGCGAGTGACAAGCCCAGGAACCGCGCGCCACGGGGGATCGGAACTCCCTCGTCGCTTCTAATGAGCTACGCTTTTGCCGCCGCCACGCCGGGAAAAGCCGTGCCGTGCGCCCGCTGCCGATTGCTGCTTGTCCAGACCTGGTCTGTCCCTGCTTGCCAGCCACCGCCCGCCAGAGCCATCTGCCCGCTGAGCTGCCCGCCACTGGCACCGGACCCCCACACGTCCGAGGAGCTGTTTCCCTGCTTGCTATCGCTTTTCGCCCCCCGGTTTGTTTTGCCTTTGCTTGGCCTCATTCCATGATAAAGACTGGTAGGACTTTGTGCTAACTCTACTTTTACTCGCGGGGTCGGGAATATTGTAATTCCTGGGTTTCTGTGTTCCAGTTATGCGGCAGACCATGTGGCCGCTGCCATCTTTGAACTGCCGCAGTTTTACTTTCCGTCCTGCGGTTTTAACCCTCGCCTTTCCATTTCCCAAAACCCTCAATACCTCGCTGGTTTTGTTTTGTATTTAACATTTCTCTGTTGTGTTATTAAAGTTTGTTTCAGTTTTCCAAAAAAAGCATATTAGAGGTCTCACGAATTCTTTTCTCCCTTCCCCTATTTCGGCTGGAATAAGGGAAGGTATTATCATTACCGGACCTTGGCTCAACCTCGGCCAAACCGGTGACAGTCACCAATAGCTTGAGACGTTCAGTCTTTCTGGACTTTTAGGATTTTTGGACTGGTATTAGTGCAGAGCCAGGGCAGCCTGTGGCAGAAAGAGACAGCAGAAACTTTCCTTGCTTGGCAGTGAATCTCCTTTTGATATTGAGGGAGACATATATCACATAGGGGAAGAAAAACCACGCTACCTTCCCTTCAGAATACCCAGCAAATGGCAAATTGGTCCCAGAATATGCAGATACTCTTTACGTTTTTGGTGTAGTCCATGAGTACTCAAAGGTACTGCATCTTGGAGAGGCATCACGAGAAAAATAGTACAGTGACCCAGCATGTGTTGTTTCTCTGGGTAAAATTAGAGCTTCAAGCAATATTACACTAATTTTATTCACAGAAGAGAAAATTATACATTTTTGAACCTAATGTAAATATTTTCCTTCTGTTCCCCTCCCTTTGAAAATATTTAACATATTAAATGGGAACATTTCAAAATACAAAAATAAAAGAAATCTAATCCACAGAAGCAATGATGTGTTTTCATACAACTCAGTGTTGATGGCAGAAGGGAGTAATTTTGCACTTGCTCCTGCCTCACAGTTAAATCTTTTGAGGCATCAAGCCTTCCTGAAATTAGAAGATGAAGCACACCGTAAATGAGTGCTATCTGGCATGACTGCTCTCTCTTTGCAGCACACTTAATCTATACCAGGAGAGAAAATCTGGAGTCCAGTGAATGCTCCTGTATCCAAATCTCTTCTATGGTATTCAGCTACAGCAATGCTATTTGAAAAGCAGAACTGCCTTAAGAGACCAATTTCAAAATTTTGCAGGGTTCCCATAGGAGCCAATAACATTGGCTGCTCTTTTGTGTTTGCTTCTCCAAAATGAGAATGCACAAGGCTACATTTATTTTTCAAAAGCTTCACTTCTGATCTGATGTCTTTCCTTGACCTGGCTTAAGTTTGCACCTGTGCTTTCAGCCCTTGTCTAATTTTATTCTGAATTCTTTTTTTTATTCCATTTTTTCCCTGCAGTTTTTTTTTTAATAGGCAGCTGTTCTGCATTAAACAGGGGATTTTTTTTGCTCTACTTTAATTATGTTCAACTGATGTTTTCAATTTATCTTCTTCAAAACAATACCAGTGTTATTTTAAATACCTACATTTCCTCCAAATATTGATTCCTTGTAATATTCATTTCTTCAATTCACCTGGCAACTGTTTTTTATGCATACTTACGTAGAAGCATCACTTGCATTTCTGGGGCACTTATTATGGGATCTGAAAACTCAGCAGCTAATAAAAAAGTAAGTTTTGGATAATGATCAGTCCAGAGAGGCCATATGGGGACACAAGAGAATTTTTACTTCTTATGGATTTGAAAGAAATGGAAAAGTTGGATAACTACTTATTTGAAATTGCCTGTGATATTCTGGGAGGGGTTGACAACATTGTGTCACTTCCATTGTCATAATCAGTTTTGAAGTGAAGCATAAATGAAGGAAGAATACCAGAAGATTGGTCTCATATGTGTTTGATATGTTTCTGACACAGGAATAAATCATGCTGCTTTGAGGGGGGTGAGTTTGCATCAGGGAAAGCCCGTCAGTTTTCATGACCTCCAAAAATACTGAAGCTATTGCTGCTGCCAAGTTTTAGCTCCTTTTGTTTTCTTCAAATGTTCTTACCTTCATGTGTTTTTCCATGCCACTCCCGATGGAATTATTCCCTTAGCCCAGAACTTGAAGATCCTTCTTTCTTCATTTAGGGTCTGATTCAAATCCCATTTATTTCAATGGAAAGGCTTTCATTGACTTTAGTGCGCTTTGGACCTGTCTTCACATTCCTCCGAAATATGATTTTCCTTCCATGGTGCTTACAGAAAACAGTGTCAGTTTGCATAGTCCAGAAAAAAGAAGAAATGCAGGGGGCTCAACCTACAGAGAGAAGCTGTCTTGGCATAGTTATAAGACTGTTACTGCTCAATAGCTGTGTATAAACACATTCTATTTTGGAAAAAAAATAATTAAAAAAAAAGTAAAAATCTCTATATTATTTTTCTCTGCTTGAGCATTAGTTAGTCAGCTATGGTTATGCTGATCAACCAGGCTAAGCCGATAGTCTCAAGATGTCTTTTAATGTATTCTTACCAGACCTTTGTGGTTTTTTATCTTATACTCCATGAGCTTTCTTTGTATTTTGATCACTGTGAATAGTTGAACAACCAAACATGGCAAAAGCCTGCCCTTCAAGGGAACACTTTCTTAATAGCCATCAGGTTGGCTGTCTTCTGTAGTGCCCTTTGGTGCTTGACACACAGCTGCCTCAGCGAAGCGCCTGCATGTGCATCAGTTCATTCTTTCTCCATGAGAAGATGCTTTATCATAGATCTAGTGACAGTATCTATGTTCCTACTGCAATCACAAAGAATTTGGCACTGTGTTCAAGCACATGCAATTCCACATCTAGTCAAAGTGGAAGCAGAGACCTCAGAGGGACAGTGTAGAGGGTGCAAGGTAAGAGTAGACAGGTGTCAGTGGCTTGCTAGCAAGAATTGCTGTGCACAAGCAGGTAGGCAGAATCTGAGTACAGCCTTAGAAATCAAGAAACCCCTCTGTTGGACATTGGTTTTTATTTCTGAAGAAACAATTTTTAAGGCTTCAGTTGGGGTCAACCTTTAAGTTTTTGCAACAGTCATGATTTGGCCAGAGTTTTTGTGGAAGTGGAAACTCAAGGCACCATCCAATGCACTTCAGGAGAGTTACATTTTCAGCAGG